>NC_056747.1:481904908-482017408 GCF_019279795.1 Protopterus annectens | reverse complement strand
TTTATATATATATATATATATATATATATAGAGAGAGAGAGAGAGAGAGAGAGTATCTAGAAGGATGTATCCTTCCCTGGGAGAAACTCCTTTTGAGCACATTAGCAAAGAAGATTGCCCCAGTTCCTTTCTCAGATATCAGCAAGAGTGGCTTTCCTCTATTCAGACCAAGTAGTGGAACAGTCACAGAGGATAAGTCTGACCCCCCCTGGTCCTTAGTGGTATGCCAATGAACTCACTAGAGGGAAAAGTTGAATTATCCAAATAAAATCAAATGGCCACAGTGGAGTTACCCATCAGTGGATGAGGCAAAAGGAGACTAAGACAGACACCAACCAGATAATTTTTCTGTATTTGCTGTCCAAGGAAGCAACAGTCAAATTATTGTGAATTAAGTCCACATCCCATTTGCAACAGATGACTGACAATCAAATAGTAGAGTCTAAAAGAATCTCTCTTACCTTATTACTGAATGCTAATGTTTATGTAAAAATATATCTATATATTTGTTTATATCTGACAGTCACCAATCACACTGAAAATAGACCCTAGCAACCAGTTTTTATATAAAGTTACACTTCTTTTCTACAAAAGTGTCAATTTAGACTAGAATCCTTAAAGGGAAGTAGGACTGTCTGACAGCCACAGAAAAGTGTCTGGCAAACTGATATTAGGGATTGACAGAGTCAGTGTTACATCTTGACAGTAAAAGTGACTTAGAGGTAAAAGCTTAGTAACAGCAGTGCCTTTAGGCCCCTAACAGCCAATATAAGAAAAAAAAGTATTGTTGTTTGTAATGATATGCAAAGGAATCTCCCAGGGACTAAAACTGTTACCCATAAAAGATGTCTAAAAAGTGGATAATGAAGGGCACATGATTAGGTTTTACTTTCTGACAGAAGTTTTAAGGTTAGAGTAAAATCTCTTTGTAACAGCAATTGAACGTCATAATTCCAGTCCATATTAACTTATTTTAATAACAAATTATACTTTTTTTCCTTAAAAAAGTGCCCATTTAGAAAGGAAATCCATACTGGGACTCAAACGTGTATCAGACAAAAATGGTATCTCACAGACAGATGACAAAGCATAGAGGCATTTGGGATAGCGTCTACATATAAAATTACTGTTTACGGTAAAATAATTTAATGTCAAGCACCAAACACAGTAGTCCCTGCCCGTCACAACTCTGTTATAAACAAGCAGTACACTTTTCCACAAAAATGAAGCAATAAAGAAGGAAATCCCAACAGATAATAAAGTCCAATTGCCAGCCAAACAGATCCCTAACAAGCAGTCATCAGAGCTAAGTCAAGTCACTAAAGCATTCTAATAGGAATGTTAAATTTTTCTGAAAACATTTTACATGACATCTCTCAAAACAAAAAGAACACACCCTGAGCAATGAAGACTAAAGTAAGAGTTGCTATTTTCCTGAAAAAAAATTACAATATTTACAAGGAATTCCCCTCAAGGAACCATAAATAATCATGTAAAAGTTTCGAGCTACAAATTTAATGCCAACCACTAAAAAAAAAAAATCTGCAAAGTAGGTCAAAAATAACCTTTTGATTAAAATAAAACAATTTTCTTTAGAAATATATTGTGGAAGATAATCCTCAACAGGGAACTTATCTGCACCACCTTGTAAAAGCTATGGCTGTCAATTTGCTGGTGAACGTGCACAAGTGTTGTCTTCAGAGGTAAGTGAGTTTGTGTTCTGAACTTTGAGCAATCCAGTTACTGAGTCTGTCTTACGTCCCTCATGCAAAGAAATGGGTAGGGCAAGACAGAGCTGGCCTAAAGATTTGGTAGATGACCAGTGGGTTTGATCCTTGGTAGGACATCATGTAAAGCTTAGGACTACCTCAGCAGTGATCTAATGTTGAACACAAGTACCTTCTCTCTCTCTGTAGAATGTTCATGCATGAATGCCACCTATCAGTTCACATCCTAGATAATCTTCAAAATGTTAGGACTTGTTTTCAAACCTAAACTGAAAGTGGGGCACTGTCTGATCCTGCAAAGACTAAATTGTACTTTTAAATTGTAAATGCTAGTAGGAGATTCCCCAATCTATAATGTAAACCAATATGTTAGTTTCAGTAATTGCCAGGGTGAAACATGACTGTTGCAACCAAAGAGCAGAAAGCATATATTCTGAATCAGTGAATCCTTTAAAAAGGAAACCACAGTAACACATATTATTAGATATCAGTCCACATCTTTTGTCAAATATTGTTAAGCTCAAGCCTTTGCTCTGCTCACAGCCACTAGTAAAACCAGCTACAGATTTAGTAAAGCACTGACTTACAAGAAAAGTGACGATCAATTTTGCTAACAGTCAAAAGGTAATTCATAAGGGAGCCATTACTGTCTAGAGTAATGTCCAACCCAGTGCTTCAGTGCACAAACTCATGCCTGAAGTGTTTTCTAGAAGCAGTAAAGAGGAAAAACTTCACTTATTTCTTAATAGATTTATAGCAAAGCAATGCAGTACTGTTACACAGGCACAGCTGTAAGAGCAACTGCAGGCACTTCAAGTGCCAAATCAAAATCCTTTTTCCATGTCATGGGAATTCAGGATACTCAGCACTCATAAAGCAGAACACATAATGATATACCAAACAGCAGCAATGAACCGGCTGATGTAAGAGAGAACAACAGAACAGAGATGAAGCCTGTTGGCAGTAAATGGTGAGGAAAAAGAGATGCAGCTAAATTCTTCCCTAGCTACCAAGTTTCAACAAATGATTTTTAGATATCTATAAAAAAGAATACTCAGTTTTATTCTTTCTGCCATACAACAGGATGGATCACCATGACCCTTTCGAACTGCCAGAATGAAGTGTTACAGTTATTGTCTAAAGCATAAAGTACAAATCAAGTCTCATCCCTCTCTGTTAAAAGACATACCTTTTGTATAGTAGAAGGGCAACAAATGCATTAGGTTCTGAGCAGATGCAACAACATTAAAACATGAATATATATATATAAGCTCATGTTCCTCTTTTTTTCTTAAGTTATGGCCATTTCAACCAGCACTATGATGCAAAGTAGATAAATAATTAAAGCTGACAAAATAGTTTCATGTGCCACACCATCACAATCTGCCAAGTACTCTAGCATCAGATCAACCTAATTAACCATTAGAGCAGTCCAGCAGTGCTAAACCTTGAATGTTGCTGGCACTGTACCACTTGATGTGTGACCACTCATTGTGTTACTTCATGCATTATAAGATACATGGATTTTAAATTGTTTATGCATGTCACACATGTTCATTTAAAATATTTTCTTGTTTTGTCACAATCATGCTATTTCAGTATACAACCATCCATGTACCCTCCTTCTGACCCTATCTGCTAACTGAACCCTCCCCCCCATGAGAAGGTTGGGGTTTGCCATAACGGTTAAGACATTTAACTCACAGACACAAGGTAGAGGGTTTGATTCTCTCCTTGGATCACTGTCTTATTATTGGCTTGGCATGTAATAGTCTGCAGACCAATTGCTTAGTATTTACGTATGAACATCTTGTTGCAGTGTTTCCCCAAGAAATTTCACATCCTCATCCCATTCTGCGCGCGCGCGCGCGCACACACACACACACACACACACACACACACACACACACACACACACAGTTAAAACAGATCATACATTGGAATATATGCAAATACTGAAGCAGAGCACAAAAGCAATAAGCACTGGTGACAGAAGACAGTCTTGAAAGATAGGCACATGACTGAAGCTACTAATGCCATCCAGTGTCACTTTCACTGGTTTGAAAAGTTAGAGAATGAAATACCTTATTCTTGGAATCAGCACATTCCCTTGAAAACAGAACAGTCACAAAGTACTCTATCTTTACTTTCTTTGTCAGCTCATCAATCAATGTACACAGCTGGATTTTGAACCAGAACCCCCTGACATGTATCCTACAGGATGTGTTCCTGTGCCTAATTTAGTTGCACACTGTACCTAAAGAATGCTACATCCTACGACAAATATCTCAAACATAAAGTACATTGTAGATTAGAAAGTGTATTATTTAGAACAATGTAACCAGCAGTCTTAATTGGGCATTAGAAATGGTTTGATATGTTCTGTGCTGCAGATTGGAAAAAAGAGCAGGAATAGTAATAAATAATTTGTTTTCTGCATGCAGTTTACCTCTGAGATTATCACAAATGAATGACTCATACCAGAAGTAATTCAATAAATCTGTACTCTGGATATGAATAATTATCCAAGGGTAGCAGTAAGAATTTATTTTTTAAGTATTAAATAGCAGATTTAATATTGTTTTTCTGTTTTTTTTTTTTCATTAGGCATATCAAAGTAAACATATGCACACTCATTCGGAATTTTTGTTTTCAAATCCTAAATATTATTCATTCTCATTCAAAATAGGGTTAAAATAGTCCCTAAACAAAACTGATCAATTGTAATGTATTTAAAAACCAAAACACTGACAATTTACAAAGTTAACCAACAGTGCTTAAAAAAAGGCTGGAAATACCTTAACAAAAAAGTAATGAATCTGACAGTACACATTTGAAACAAACTATTTCAACTGTGATAAATATGCCTTGAAAATACGGATCCATTCTTTTCTTCTGCAGCCCTGTGATACACGAGTAATGTGCACTATACTCAACATAAATAAGTCAGAGACTCTGAAAACAAACAAACAAACAAAAAAGGAAAGATCCTGACAATGCCTTACATTTTTAGTCTTCAAAAGCTTCTGGTTAAGCTTGCTAAGATACTAAGAATGAAACTGAGGGATCCCTAGGTAAGTGATGCTAAGATACTGCCAATGATACTGAGGGATCCCTAGGTAAGTGATGCTAAGATACTAACAATGATACTGAGAGATCTCTAGGTAAGTGATACTTAGGTGCCAACAATAATACTGAGGGATCCCTAGGCAAATGATGCTAAGATACTAAGAATGATACTATGGGATATCTGGGTAAGTGATGCTTAGGTAATAACAATAATACTGTGGGATCTCTAGTTAAGTGATGCTAAGGTGCTAACAATAATATTGAGGGCTCCCTAGGTAAGTGATGCTAAGGTGCTAACAATAATATTGAGGGCTCCCCCCAGGTAAGTGATGCTAAGGTGCTAACAATAATAATGAGGGCTCCCTAGGTAAGCGATGCTAAGGTGCTAACAATAATACTGACGGATCCCTAGGTAAGTGATGCTAAGGTGCTAACAATAATACTGAGGGATCCCTAGGAAAGTGATGCTAAGGTGCTAACAATAATGCTGAGGGATCCTAGTTAAGTGATGCTAAGGTGCAACAATAATACTTAGGAATCCCTAGGTAAATGATGCTAAGGTGCTAACAATAATACTGAGGGCTCCCTAGGTAAGTGATGCTAAGGTGCTAACAATAATATTGAGGCCCCAGGTAAGTGATGCTAAGGTGCTAACAATAATAATGAGGGCTCCCTAGGTAAGCGATGCTAAGGTGCTAACAATAATACTGAGGGCTCCCTAGGTAAGTGATGCTAAGGTGCTAACAATAATACTGAGGGATCCCTAGGAAAGTGATGCTAAGGTGCTAACAATAATACTGAGGGCTCCCTAGGTAAGTGATGCTAAGGTGCTAACAATAATACTGACGGATCCCTAGGTGAGTGATGCTAAGGTGCTAACAATAACACTGAGGGCTCTCTAGAAAAGTGATGCTAAGGTGCTAACAATAATGCTGAGGGATCCTAGTTAAGTGATGCTAAGGTGCAACAATAATACTTAGGAATCCCTAGGTAAATGATGCTAAGGTGCTAACAATAATACTGAGGGATCCCTAGGCAAATGATGCTAAGATACTAAGAATGATACTATGGGATATCTGGGTAAGTGATGCTTAGGTAATAACAATAATACTGTGGGATCTCTAGTTAAGTGATGCTAAGGTGCTAACAATAATATTGAGGGCTCCCTAGGTAAGTGATGCTAAGGTGCTAACAATAATATTGAGGGCTCCCCCCAGGTAAGTGATGCTAAGGTGCTAACAATAATACCGAGGGATCCCTAGGTAAATGATGCTAAGATACTAAGAATGATACTATGGGATATCTGGGTAAATGATGCTTAGGTAATAACAATAATACTGTGGGATCTCTAGTTAAGTGATGCTAAGGTGCTAACAATAATATTGAGGGCTCCCTAGGTAAGCGATGCTAAGGTGCTAACAATAATACTGAGGGCTCCCTAGGTAAGTGATGCTAAGGTGCTAACAATAATACTGATGGATCCCTAGGTAAGTGATGCTAAGGTGCTAACAATAATACTGAGGGCTCCCTAGGTAAGCGATGCTAAGGTGCTAACAATAATACTGAGGGCTCCCTAGGTAAGTGATGCTAAGGTGCTAACAATAATACTGAGGGCTCCCTAGGTAAGCGATGCTAAGGTGCTAACAATAATACTGAGGGCTCCCTAGGTAAGCGATGCTAAGGTGCTAACAATAATACTGAGGGCTCCCTAGGTAAGTGATGCTAAGGTGCTAACAATAATACTGACGGATCCCTAGGAAAGTGATGCTAAGGTGCTAACAATAATGCTGAGGGATCCTAGTTAAGTGATGCTAAGGTGCAACAATAATACTTAGGAATCCCTAGGTAAATGATTCTAAGGTGCTAACAATAATACTGAGGGATCCATAGGTAAATGATGCTAAGGTGCTAACAATAATACTGAGGGATCCCTAGGTAAGTGATGCTAAAGTGATAACAATAATACTGAGGGATCCCTAGATAAGTGATGCTAAGGTGCTAACAATGTAGGTATGTGAAGCCATATTAATTTGGGTCTACAACTGTCTACATGATGAAACACAACAGGTAAGAATAGGACTCCTATCCAGACCACCATCTGACCTGTGGATTGCACCAAGACCCTGTCCCAGGGTACCTCGGTTCTTGTCATCCTTTGTCACAGATGTGAAAACTGCATCCAGTGTCTGACTTACCAAATATGTAGATAACTGTAAACTTGTGAGCATTGTTCTTTACCCCAGTGACCTCCTCCCCCATGGCATTTAAAATTGCACACACAAATGCTGCAGTAGAAATAACCTTGTCTTCAGTGTAAAAATGTAACATATAGGCATTCAGCAAGCCCCTACCAGCTTTTTATATGTTGATGGGCAACAACTAAAAGTTGATAACATAGAAGACGCTGGAGTCTTTGTAGATAATGACCCTTCATTTGAAACTTGCATAGCTGCTGCCATTCATAAAGCATACAGAGCTGCCCATCTGATCCTCTGTGACACTGAGAGCTGTGCCAGCGATACGCCCCAGGAAGAGAGAAGAGAGTTTTGTTAGGAGAATTTGATGACTGACTGTTGGATGCCTTGAATAGATCCAGAAAAAGGGCTGAGGCTAGAAGACTTGAATTTCTACTGCTATTATTATTTATGTTAACCTTAGAAATGCTGTGGTTGTACAGTGAATGGGTCAGAAATTATAGTGTGAGGGAGAGAGGATGCTATTAGAAGTCATTTATGTATTAAGTTGAGAGTAAATACATCTTTTCATAATTTTTTATAAGGGTGAGAGAATGTTGACTGGTCTACAGTTTGTGAGCTTGATGCACCACCTTTATGGAGGGTTTGGTATTATATAGGAAGTTTTCCATAAGATGGGGACATATTTTTCTTGGATAGAGCAGCTTATTAGAAGTGAGACAAGTTATGCAAGGCTATCTACAGCAAGTTTGAGGTATTCACATGGAAGTTGGTCAGGGGCAGTGGTTGCTGACTTAAGGGTCCATAGTTACTTTTTAATTGTAGATGTTGGCACTGAAATGAATGTTATGGTTCAATATGGTTTCAATGACTGGAGTGGGATGGCAGGATTTGTAGTAGTTTTTTTTTGTAGGAGAGAGGTAACTGAATTTAAAAAATGTGAGTTAACTGTGACGCAAAGCTTTGGAAGTTATTTTTTTGTGGATGGGCTGGGTCACATTGATTTTCCAGGACAGAAATGTATTTATTGATTTCCAGAAGTTCTTTTAGATTGTTTGTTGATTAATCTAGGGTTTTGCTATAGTAAGCTCTTTTGTCCTGCTTTGTGCATTGTTTGTTATGATTCCTTAACTGCTATATTGTTGCAGGGATGTTTGACATTTGGTTTATAGCCATGACTTCCAGGCTTTTATCTTAAGTTGCATGAATTGCTTTTTAGTTAAGTAAGAGACTGGTTTGTTTTCAACTCTTTTGGTTCTTAATGGCAATTGTTTTGCCAAGATATTTAGAAATGTTGTATAAAAGGAGTCTACTGCTTTATCAAAAGGAAGTATTTTAAATGGAGCCCAGTTGATCTGGAGCAAGCTGGAAATAAGAGTGTCTTTATAGAAACACTTAAGGTTTCCGACTGTGTTATATTGAAGAATCTTATGGGGCTTAGTTGGGTGTTTGATAATGTAGCTTAGCTGGTGGTCACTTAGGCTATTGGGTAGGGTGCCACTTGTGGAAACATCTTTTTGGACTGGATGTTAGAATCTATTGTAGGATGGATTCTTTAGATGTGGCCTTGTTAATTCTAGTTGGAAACTTGTTCAGTTGACAGAATATAGTTGAACTGAATGTGTTGGGTTTTCTAGGGTTATCTATAGCCAGTCTATGTTAACCTATCCTAATGATATGGTTTCCAGTCTTATGTTATCAGAAACCACAGAGGAGATCTCTTCCAATATGAGAATACTGTTACCATGTAGGCAGAGACCCATGATGGCTAGACTAGATTTATGAATATTCAGTTTGAGGAGTGAAATGAGAACATCACCGTTGTTGAAAGTGCATATAATATCATGGCAAGTGAAGAAATCTAAAACACTTCTCTAGATAAACAGCAACTCCATCTACTTTTAGGTTAGTTCTGTCTAATATGAGTGTTTTATAACCTGGTGGGAGTATTTCTGTTTCTTTGGTAATTTACTTTAACCAGGTTTCTGTAGCTATGAAGAGATCAGTGGAGTAGGAGGCTATACAGGCATGAAGTTCTGTGATGTTGTTAGACAGACTTCTTAGGTTATTGTGTAGTATTTTAAGTCCTAGGTGATTTGAGAAGTAGCCTGTTGCTGTTTCAGGATGTGTTTGTGGGTGGCTGTTTTTTGTGGGGTCTGTGGTAGATGTGTGGATCCAGGATGGGATGTATTTCACCTCTAAGTATTGATGTCCAGTTAGGAATATGGCTTTTTAAGAGATACTTATATTTGAGCTTGACTTTATACATGACTTTAGATAATGGTGGAAGATGTACATCCTTCTTGTACTTCTGCATACTAATATAATTGATGTTGGGTAGGCTAGAGGAGATATTAGAGAAAAGTGTTGTGGTATTCTAGTTTAACTATTGCGTGTTAGCTGTAAGCAAGCAACAGTGGGAGAGAGAAAGAGTTGTTATAGCTAGTTGAGAGTATGAGTATAGTGAGAAATACTAGTGACAGAAGTAGTAGTAGTGGCATATTTAGGATTCAGAAGGATGTATGGATATGTGATAGGGTGTGGTGGCAGGAGTGTGGAGGAATGCAGTTATAGGTGGTAGAGATTTAACAGGTGGAGTAAACCAGAGTAAGATGACAGGTGGAAACATATGGAAACATTGATATGAATAAGAATTAATTTATACAGTTAACAGTCTGTTAACAGGGTACAATATGCATTGTAAGGATGGGTAATTACTTATTTAACTGTGTATGGACATTTTCATTCAGGAGTATATATACTTACAAAATGAGCACTGAATATGAAATCAAGAAGTAGAAAGGGGTGATCAGAGAGAACATCACTGAGCACAAATTCAAGAATTGGTCAGGGGAAAACCTAGGACAATGAGCATTAAATAAAAATTCAGCTGGTAAAAAGGGGTTAGTGGCACAACATGCAGCATATCTGCCTTTGGTACTGGATGACCAGAAGGCTGTGGTCTTCCAACATATTGGAAATTGATGGCCAAGGTGACAGGAATGCTGCCACTGCCATCTAGAATTAGGGGGTTGCTGTAGTCCTGAGCATCATCCATTGGATGAGATACTAAATCATGGTCTTGTCAGCTTGAGTTGGTGCCTCTGGTGGATTTATAAAAAACATAGCATCCACCAAAAAGAGTAGGGTTGTTTTATTTGTAAACATTGATACATTTCATATTATTTGCATATTCACATATTTACATAATTTACATAAATATCAGTCAATACATCATCATTTACTCTTTAAGTGTTCCTCCCACCCTTTTACCCACAACCAAAATCATATTTTTCCAATATTCTTGTCAATGTCCATTTACTATTGTATTTCATCTCAACTCTCTCATTCCATATTGACCATGTTAAATAAAATATAATTCTGTCCATTTCCCTTTGCCTTTGCTTGAGATCTTGTTCCATAATAACTGTATTCTATCATGTCCATATTTAACATTTCACATTTCAAATAACTTTTAACCAAATCATGTTTACATACTTCTTTCCTCAACTCTTGGATTCTTTCACATTAAAAAATGTTCTGTAATTCCAAACTCTTCACACTTATGACATGTTCTGTCTTATATACTTTTATATGGAATATTTGCTTTTGCTGGTAATTTACCTGTTGACAAGCTCCACAAAAAAATGTCATTCTTTAATTTTTTTTATAATTTGTATATCTTATTATTGCTTTTTTTACTTGTTTCTAACTCTTCACATGGATCTAAAAATAAAACGATTTCATAATATTAACATACCATTCCTTTCTATTCTTTTCTATTGCATTCTTTGTTGTCTCCATAACACAATTTTACTGTGAAATTCTCTCATTTCTTCATTAATGACATTTTACTACTTTTCTTCATTTCCATTTCTTCCCAAAGTTGCTTGTATTTACTATAAATTACTGAATCTGCCAAATGTTTATTATCTTTCATAATTCCTTTTAAAACTTTATATACCTTTAAAGAGGCTGCATGTGCAATTGGGTTTATCAATCCCAGCCCCTCTCTCTTCTTTCATATAAAAAATTCCTCTCTTTACAGGGTTCAATCTCGACCCCCAGATGAATGAAAATATCATCATAATTTATTTTTCATACTTCACTGGTATCATATAATTATGTGTTATATAGGCTATTTGCACCCAATATTACAGTATTTATGAAATGTGCTTTCTTTCTATATGGAAATCTATATATTTTCCAGAAATCAATCATTTATTTGATTCCTTTAATAACTTTGTCCCATCCTTCATGTTTATATTCACTTCTACCAAATACTGTCCCCAATATATCTATACACTTTTCATTATATTCCATCCTTTCTATTATCCCTTCATAACCAAAACCTTTACTTTTCTCTTTATTTATACTTAAACCAATTTTCTTAAGTATGATACTTAAGTTTCCATTTATTTCTTCCAACCATACGTTATTTTTAGTAATTATTACAATATCATCCACAAAAGTATAGATTATCAGTATTTGTACCTCCTTCATCATTTTATTACCTCCATTACTTGTCATTTTATTTATTTCCACCACTACTATATTGCATCACATTGTAATTTTACATTTTTAAAGTAACTCCACATTCCCATCCCCCAGTCTGTAGACCTCTTTCGTCATATAGTTTAGTAGTGTCCATAATTTATTTACATATTGTCAACATATTTTCTTTCAGTTGTTTTGCTTCCACTTCAGTTCTAAACTGAATCAACACCCTTTTTTGTTTGGCTAAAAAAGGGTTTATAAGTTATTCTGATCATGGAAAGTCTCTTTTCTTATTTTTCATAAACTCCCAAAAATATTTTCATAGCCTGACCAACTTCAGATATCAAGTCACAAAATGTTTTTTTGCTAATTAAAATGAAAGTTCTTACCTCTTCAGCTTTAACACCCAGTGGTACTATAACATTGTCGCATACCTCATTTCTGTTCAAACCTTCTTCCTGTTTACTGCTCACCCAAACCACACTTTTTGTCTTTGTTTCTTTTATTCCCCTTTCCTCCTTGGCAGTTTCTCCCACTGTTTTAGCACAAGCCTTTCTGTCTGGAACATTCGCTGGCTCGTTTTCTTCCACTATTTTCTCCATAATCTCAGTCCAGGATACTGCAGCTCCACTTTCTGGCTCACTTTGGTTTATCATCTGCTCCAGATAACCATCCTGCAACCCTTCTGACTGAAGGGTTGAAACAATGCATTTTTGTACTATTTCTGATTATTCAAACAGATTTTTCTGGAAATTTTGCTCTAAATTAATTTCCAGATCTGCATTCACCTCTGTTCCTCCTTGACCTTCTCTCCATTTGAAAACATTGATTTCTCTGCTCCCAAATAATTTCAGAATATTTATGGTAGTGATTCCACCATTTTGATTGCATTTTAACTAACTTTCACTTCAGTTTCAGCGCAAGCTGAATCAGCCATGTGTTCTTCCTGTTCCTCTCGGCCACCTCCATGCCTGGAATAGGAAGTCTGCTGTGTAACACAAAAACTCTTCTCCCTACTACCAAGAGTAAGAGAAGTTCCCTGATGCCCTGGCCAAATTTCCTCACAATATAATGAACACCATTGTGGGTCCCCCTGAAAAAATGTCACTAGTATAGTGGGAGTAACTTGGTCAATAAAAGGCTAAATATAAAAATAAAGGGGATTAACCATAAAAAATGTGCACTGAACACAAATTCTGTAAGTAGGAGAGGGCCATGGATAATGACCACTGAAAGTGAGTGATTCAGGAGACTGAAAAGGTTGAATCTGGAAGTCAAGCATCAAACTTGACTTTTTTTTTAATTTAGAACATACTTGGTGACTTTTAATGAATATCTCTGCAGCTTGTTTAAACCACATATCCCATCTAAATCACAACTTCCTTCCCACTCCTGTAAAAATGAGATGGTCATGTTTATGGAAGATATTGGAATATATGTAATTTTGACAAATAAATAACTGAAAAACATGTAATGAATGGTTGCTTTACTCTTATTTATCTTGACATTGTGTGTTGTCCTAGTCATCAAAGTGAAAAAGCAAGACAATCAATCATACAGTTTCTTTGAGAAGAGGAATTCTTAGGCAGTTTCTTTTAGATGAACATTGTATGGTACATTCAGTGGTGATGTTTGTAGATTATTTTATAAAAAAGTCTTATGACTGAGCATTCTATTCTTTTTCTTTATTTTCCTATGTTTGACATTATTTACTCTGAAGCTGGTGATATGTATTCATTACCTTTTCAACAAAATCATACCGCCTCATATAATCCTGCAACATCAGTCATGTACTCCACCAGGTGTTTCTAAAAGGTGGTATTCTCTTTAGCTTATATTCATTTATGTACTTAGTTACTTCCAGATTTAATCATTGCTTTCTGCAGATCATACAAGTACACATGTTGGTAATTAGTTCTTACAGAAACTGAATTACCTCTCATTTTATCCATTACCCAAGGCTCTGTAACCATATAAATTAAATATACTAACCATAATTATTTTTCTTATCTAGCCATTTCAGTGTATGCATAGCAAAAATGTTCTTTCTGCTTGACATCATACATTTAATAGCATAACAGTGCTAAATGATATACAATGTGTAAATAAAATACACAAACATTTTGCCTACTTTAACAAAAGCAAACAACTGTGTTGTATTGTTATTGAATACAAAAATAAATATCCAGTCACAAGTGCAGGGGTATACAATGTCTTTTTTGTGTAATTCACTAGATATCATAATCACTCAGACATCGATGACTGGAGTGGGAGTGCTTGATAACTGAAACTCCAAGTCATGCTAGCAGTAGGGCATGAAGGAAAATCATTTAATTTGTACGCTAACAGAGCAGCAGCAGATGATTTGTTTTCAGGGGACCTGCTCTGGAGATAACAGAAGGAAGCAGCAGTTAATACAAAACCAAGATAAACTCAGTATGCATTTACTTTGTT
Organism: Protopterus annectens; assembly: GCF_019279795.1. Lineage (NCBI taxonomy): Eukaryota > Metazoa > Chordata > Ceratodontiformes > Protopteridae > Protopterus > Protopterus annectens. The sequence goes on along the minus strand of NC_056747.1, from coordinate 482,003,466 downwards.
TATGTTCCCATGATGCCTAGTGACACATACTTCATGGAGCTAAGGGACTCTCAATGGACACTATTAGTACAAGTTTGGTAAGATGTTTTCATGACTGTAAAGGTTTTGGTCATGTAGTATATAAACAAAATACATCTGTCTACATGCTTCATTATAGGTGCATTTCATGTTTTAAATAATATTTCAGAAAGAATAAATGTGAAACAAAAGGAAAAGTGCAGCAGTCAGACAATTCTAAAATGGAAAGCAATCCCAGAATGTAAGATTCTGAGTAACAAATAAACACACACAGGAATGAATGAATGATTTTCAGACATTAATGACTACTGTTACAGGAATAGGAAATTGCACCATAGGTAAAGTATATAGCACTTTGCATCCTGTTAATGTTAAACTCACTCCATAGTTACTGTAGGCTTCCTTTGCGTTAGTCAATAAATAGCATATGGTCAGTTTTTATTTATTTTATTTATTTATTTTACATTTAAGAATAAACACAAAAAGACTTCCAGAAACGCTTAAGGATGATCGCATAGGAATTACCAAAAACGAAGCTGACCAATGCAATCAAATTACACTTTTATTCGAAAAATTGATTTAGTGCTTTCATCAACCAAGATGTTGACTTCATAAGAATACTAAATAGATGTCACTGATACATTTTATACCTTTTAGATTTGGCGCCAAAAAAATCAAAACCAATCAACAAGCAGCAAATGCATGTTTTAAAATGTAAAGTAATACTATGTATCATTAAAGTTCATATTACCAAATACTAAACCGGAAAAATAATTAATAATAAACATTTCAACCTTTCAATATATCTGTTATATATAAAAACTTATTAAAAAATGTTTACATAAAAAAAATAAAAACCTTTTTATGTATGTGTATGAAATATGTAAGGACAAGAGGCTTTATAGTTTAGCTAATAAAACTGGCTTAATAGGTACACTGTCATTCAAACCTGGGTAACTAGTAACATCTAAGAGCAATTGCCACTTCACTTCTTTTTCACCTAACAATGTCTTGATGTTCCCACCCCTAAGATTAATGAATTCCTGATCTAATATAGCAAACTTAAAATAGTGATGGTCACCTTTATTTGCAATATGTCTATATAGGGCATTATTGGAATCTGTTCACCTTATACAGTATAGGTGGTCATATATTCTGTTTTTTAACATTCTATTGTTTTTTTCCTACATAGAACTCGGAACATACCATACATTTTGCTAAATATATAATATGCTTAGTATTACAGTTACCATTTTTAAAACTAATTTTTGTCCTGTTGACTTTTCCAAAATAATAATATCTACATCCAATATATAACTACAATAATTACAACCTCCACACTTTCATGTGTGTTCCTTTGTATTAGATTTTCTAAAATGTGCATTACATACCTCCAGGTTGTTCTTAATGTTTATGTCCATCTTGTAAACAAATTTTGGTATATCATCAATTATTTGAGATATATCATCATCAGTCTTGAGTATATTCCAATTATCAGATATCAGTTTCTTCACCCTGTCTGCAAGAGGGCCATATTTTATTATACAAGCTCTATTGTATTGGGGTACACTATTCACATTTAAATTGGTGTCAAAATTAGGTATTCCTATCCCCAATAAAGGTTTATAATTGTTGCCCCACTCTCTAATAACATAATGAGCTACATCTTCTATGAAACCTTTTGGGAAACCTCTCTCCAAAAACAAAGAACTCATATAATTGATTTTCTGGACCATATCCATATCGCAGGAAGTCATCCTAGCTGCTCGGGTACATTTTCCCTTAAAGATGTTGCATTTTAACTTTTTAGAATGGTTACTTCCATATTCTAAATAGCTGTTACTAAACGTTTCCTTTCGAAGAATTTTTTATGTAAATCCTGTACAGGTGTTGGATATAAATGTATTAAAGTATGATATGCCCTCCATCTTAATACTATAAATAAAGTTTAAATAGGAGCTTGTGCCATTGAGATACTTGATGAATGTTCTCCATTCTCTCAGGGGCCATCCCACAAATCACACATATTATCCTATAGACAGACCAACATATTGAATGTTATGAAGTTAGGACATACTAATGTTACTGAGACTATTTTAGATAATGTAGTGATTAGTAGTATGGGTAAGTTTAATGTGTAAAACTACACAAGTTTCAAAATTGAAAACAAACACATTAAACAATTTTCAATGGGTATGAAGTTTATCCCTATGTCCAGGTTTGATATAGTGGATACAGTAACAGAAATTAAGTTATTTGTTAGAAAATTAAATTTGGCCATTTTTTTCAAGAACAGAAGTATCCCAGCATTACCTAATAAGCTTATGAAAAAAAGTTAATTTGTACCACCTACACATCCTAGTATTACTACATATGAGAAGGTGGTATCTAAAGAAGTGTATAACCTTATGCAGAATACTTCCAACAGTAAATTTAAAAACAATTTAATTGAAGGGGAAATGGAGGTATTAAAACAGCTTAAATTGGACAGTAACATTAGAATCATGAAACCAGATAAGGGTGGGGGGATTGTGATTTATGATACTTATGAGGACACTAAAAAATGTACGATATTTAAAAGCAGTCAGGCAATTATCAGACTGTCTCTCTTAATGAAATTCACATTGCCTATAGACAAATAGATATGTACCTGGAAGAATACCTACTTGATAAGAGGTTAACTCAGGATGAGTTTAATTATATGAGGGTAGAATTTCCAAAACTAGCTACTATAATGGGTATACCAAAGATACATAAAAATCTTAATTCCCCCATTCAGACCTATCATTTCTGGGAGTCAGTTCAAAACTTTCCCGATTGGTTCAGCAATAGATAAATGGTTAAAACATATTTACAATGCAGTGTCCCATGTACTTAAGGATTCATGGGAGTTTTTAGGCAGATTAAAAATGGAATTATGGAAAGAAGACTTGGCCTTTATAACCACTGATGTTGTGGACCTCTTTTTCATGCATTCCTAGGGTAGAAGGTTTGGACAGCTTTCATAATAGTATTTCAAAATATGCTAAATTAGCAGAGGATCGTATAAACCTCATAGTGGTGTGTATGTCTATTGTGTTGGACAGCAACTTTATTTACTATGAGGGTGAGTACTACAAACAAACCAGGGGAGTAGCCATGGGGGCATCTTGTGTACCATATATATGCCAATCTTGTTATGACTGATTGGGAAGAATGTCATCTTTTTAACAGCGATTATTTCAGGTACATTAGGTTATACACAAGATTTTTGGATGAGATATTTATTTTGTGGGATGGCCCCCTAGAGAATGGAGAACATTCATCAAGTATCTCAATGGCACAAGCTCATATTTAAACTTTACCTATAGTATTAAGATGGAGGGCATATCATACTTGGATACATTTATATCTAACATCTCTACAGGATTTACATCAAAAATTTTTAGAAAGTAAACTTTTAGTAACAGCTATTTAGAATATAGAAGTAACCATCCTAAAAAGTTAAAACGCAACATCTTTAAGGGAAAATGTATCCAAGCAGCTAGGATGACTTCCTGCTACATGGATATGGTCCAGGAAATCGATTATATGAGTTCTTCATTTTTGGAGAAAGGTTACCCAAAAGGTTTAATAGAAGATGTAGCTCATTATCTTATTAGAGAGTGGGGCAACAAATATAAACCTTTATTGGGGATAGGAATACCTCATTTTGACACCAATTTAAATGTGGATAGTGTACCCCAATACAATAGAGCTTAATTAATAAAATATGGCCCTCTTGCAGACAGGGTGAAGAAACTGATATCTGATAATTGGAATATACTCAAGACTGATGATGACATATATCAAATAATTGACGATATACAGAAATTTGTTTACAAGATGGACAGAAACATTAAGAACAACCTGGAGGTATGTAATACACATTTTAGAAAATCTAATATGAAGGGACACACACGAAAGTGTGGTGGTTGTAATTATTGTGGTTATATATTGGATGTAGATAGTATTATTTTGGAAAATGTCAACAGGACGAAAATGAGTTTTAAAAATAGTAACTGTAACACTAAGCATATTATATATTTAGCAAAATGTATGGTATGCCCTGAGTTCTATGTATGAAAAACTGAAGTGTTTAAAAATAGAATATATGAACACCTATTCTGTATAAGGAGAAAATATTCCAATAATGCCCTATATAGACATATTGCAGATAAAGGTGACCATCACCACTTTAAGTTTGCTATATTAGATCAGGTATTCATTAAACCTAGGGGTGGGAACATCAAGGCATTTTTATGTGAAAAAGAAGTGAAGTGGCAATTGCTCTTAGATGTTACTAGTTACCCAGGTTTGAATGACAGTGTACCTATTAAGCCAGTTTTATTAGCTAAACTATAAAGCCCCTTGTCCTTACATGTTTCATACACATATATAAAAAGGTTTTTTTTATGTAAAAATTTTTTAATAAGTTTTTATATATAGCAGATATAGTGAAAGGTTGAAATGTTTATTATTAATTATTTTTACGGTTTAATATTTGGCAATATGAACTTTAATGATGCATAGTATCACTTTAAATTTTAAAACATGCATTTGCTGCTTACTGATTGGTTTTGATTTTTTTGGCGCCAAATTTAAAAGGTATAAAATGTATCAGTGACATCTATTTAGTATTCTGATGAAGTCAACATTTTGGTTGATGAAAGCGCTAAATCAATTTTTCGAATAAAAGTATAATTTGATTGCATTGTAAGCTTCATTTTTTGGTAATTCCTAAGCATTTGTCCATAAGCGTTTCTGGAAATCTTTTTGTTTTTATTCTTGGTTGAAGCCTGATACACTTTCATTTATTTTACATTTGTTAACTGGGAAAGTCAGACTGGACATAAATCATTTTTCAGCAGAGGTTGGGGAAAAAAGATCCAGATAATTGAAAAAGTAAAAACATTCACATAAAAGTTAAAATAATTACATGATGAAATAAAAACATTCACATGAAAGTTAAAATATTTGAGTAAGGAGTAAATGCATTCCATACAATCATGAAGTAATAGTAAACTTTTGCATAAATATACTAAGTTCCATTCAGCTTACAAGCACACTATTTCCATACAAATTACAAGAGCTATATTTCAGGTGCCAACATTAAAGTTTCATAAATTGTGAGAGATTTGTATTATTTCAATGATCCCGGAAACAGAGAAATGAAAAGCATTTAAAAGTGTATTGGGGAGGGTTTTTAATTTATCCAGGGGTATTGCATGAGCATAGCCAAGATTTGTGTAGTTATGATTAGAGTACCTTTTTCAAGTGGAGTGGATTGGTAGTGTTAGTTATGGCAGAAGGGCGGTTATTCCAAATTTTAGCTATGCAGTTAGAATACTGGGAGTCACCAGCAGAATTATTGGCTTTAACAGTAGTCAAAAAGGTTTTGTTTTCTGGGTGCATATCACTGTCACAGGAATAACAGATCTTGGAGGGAATGGGTCTTCTCTGAGTGGTTTAGAATGGTGTGAGATTTGGAGAGTTGGTTGTAGAGTAAAAGTTGGGGAAGTTCGAGCAAGTTAGGTTTCTTGAGTCCTATAGAGTTGTGCAACTCAAATGGGGTGTCTGTGGCAAACCGGGCAATTTTGTTATGTTTGTAGTTCGGTTAAGTCAGTTTTCTTTAGGTTGGTGAGGACTGGAGAACCATACAGCAGGGTTGAGATGAGGTGTGTTTGAGCGATAGTTACTTTTGTAGTTCTAGTGCTATAGTGCTTGTTTCTGTAAAGGGTGCCCAACGTTTTGTGTACTTTCTTATAGTTTGTGTGAAATGAATATCAAATATTAAGTTACTGTCAATGACTACCCCTAGAAGTTTAATGTAGGACATGGGTGAGATGATTGTATTATTCAATGATATAATATTAAAGTTAGGGGGCGTCAAGGTAGAACTTGTAGGCTGGAATATCATAAGTTGAGTTTTGTTTGTGTTTAGTATTAGTTGGGAATTAAACTGCCATGATTCCATCTTTGAGGGATCTATGACTATTCAGTAAAGCACATTTCACTGAAAGTCAAATAACTGTGCACAAATCACTGAAAGCTCAATTTACTGAAAACACAATTCACTGAAACATATTTCACTGAAAGTTATATATTGCCTTTCCCCCACTGTAGTGTGACCCTGGAGTTAGTATATATAGTAAGGGGGGTGTGGGGGCATGACCCCTACATGGGGATGTGTGGGTGTTGTAGCCCCCCACAGTTTGGATATATATTATGTTCAGAAAAGAGTAATTTACTGGAATTGCAAGTATCCATGTATCCCTTACTATATATACTAACTCCAGGGTCACACTACAGTGGGGAAAAGGCCATATATAACTTTCAGTAAAATGTGTTTCAGTGAATTGTGTTTTCAGTGAATTGAGCTTTCAGTGAATTCTGCACAGTCAAATGTGTTTCAGTGAAATGTGCTTTCAGTGAATAGTCTTAGATCCATCTTTGAGAAAGTGTCTTGTGTTATTCTTTGTAGTTGCTGAGGGGATGTTGCTTAGCATATTAATGCAGAATCATCTGTTTACTATATGACAAAAGCATGCTGTTTAGAGGTGTGAAGTTTGTTAATAAGTATAGAAAACAGTAGGGGATCTAAGAATGATCCTTGAGGGACTCCTATTGTCACAGGTAGTAGGGATAAGATTGATCCTTGAGGGACTCCTATTGTCACAGGCAGTAGGGATAAGATTGATCCTTGAGGGACTCCTATTGCCACAGGCAGTAGGGATAAGACTGATCCTTGAGGGACTCCTATTGTCACAGGCAGCAGGGATACGATTGATCCTTGAGGGACTCCTATTGTCACAGGCAGTAGGGATAAGATTGATCCTTGAGGGACTCCTATTGTCACAGGCAGTAGGGATAAGATTGATCCTTGAGGGACTCCTATTGTCACAGGCAGTAGGGATAAGATTGATCCTTGAGGGACTCCTATTGTCACAGGCAGTAGGGAGGAGAGTCCTTTATGCCATTGCACAGCTTGTTGACGATTAGTTAGGTAGTCATAGAACCATGCTATGGTAGCGGAACTTAGATTTAGTTCAGTTAGTGAGTTTATTGTGTGAGACCACATCAAAAGCTTTTGAGAGGTTGAGAAATATCGAGGAGACAAATTTTACATTATTTCTATGAACATTAACAGTATTAGTAAATGACAGTAGAGCCATAGTGGTGCTGTGATAAATCCAGAAAACAAGTTGAGTGTTGGTTAGTAGTTTGTTGGTTAGTAAATGATGCATGATTTGTGCATGTACACATCTTTCGTGAATTTTTGACAGGGGGGAAGAGTATGGCTATTGGGCAATAATTAGATAATTCTGTTGATGTACCTGCTTTGTGTTAGGGGATGCAATGGGAACTTTTCCATATAGGCACTTGGCATTCAGATACTGATCTGTTAATTAGTATGGATATTGGGTAGGCAATTGTGTTTGCAGCAACTCTGAGGTACTCTGCAAGTAATTTGTCAGCTGCTAGGGCAGTAGATTTGAGTTTTTTAAGAAGTTATTTCTTTATTATGTCTGTAGAGATAGGTTGTAGGGGAAAAAGAATTGTTATTATTGTCCAGTGTAGGTAGGGTTGGAGTGTGAGTTGTGTTATTATTTGCTAGAGCTATCTTAATAAACTGTCAGTAAGAATGGAAAGCATACATATAAATCCCACATATTTACAAAAAGAATGTGAATTTGAGTTTTACTAACCAACCATAACCAACATATTTTTGCTACAGAAGACAGAAGTCTAATCAAGAATCCAGATGTCTATAAAACTGGAAGCTCAAAAGAATTACAGTACTAAAGGATGGGAAGGGAAAGACAACAGCAGAAAGAGCATGAGAATTCCCTAAACCTGCTCTCCATCTTGATTTTCACTAAAGAAGGAAGGTGGGTTCAATGCTGACAAGACTGTAGCGGTAAGAATGGTGAGGATTATATTGTTGTTTTGGTAGTTGCAGGAGGTGAGGTGTGCATGCTGATAACCTGCTTAGGACTGACTGGTGAGTGAGACAGCCTAGATTATAAGCTCTTGATACAGACACATCTCTCACATAATGAATCTTTACATATGCTACCTCCATGGCTGCACAAAGTCAGAGACAAGAGAAAATGTGTTTTTGGTATTTTTTTTTCAGCTTGCCAGCATTCTGCATTTGGAGTGCTGACATTACAACAGGGAGCTGAATTTGTTGCAGAATCTAAAGTGTACTCTACCTGTATTTATGATGGCTAACTAGCAGTTTGTGTAAAGGATTAAAGATCTGACTTCATTAATCTACCTCATGTGCCAATGATAAAGGTTTTACAGCTTTCATCTTCATTTATTGACTGACTTTGAGGAAGTCATTTAGAAGGTGCTTTGGGGCAATTGGGAATTTAAGGCAGGCTATTCAATGTTCTGGACTGCATGATTATCGACTAGCTATGAAGGAATCCTCAAAGGTTACTTATACACACGTGTCAGAAATGCTGAAGAGGCTGTAAAGGGGTACTATGCTTTAGAGCCAGAAGGATTTAAATCATTTCTGGATCTAAAAGAGGAGAATGAGATCCCATTGAAGGACTTTTGTAAATATTTGCAGATGCAGCCATATATAATCACCCAAGAGTGGAAATGGTGTTGAAATCAAGAGTTGCCCAAATTTCTTATTAAGTAATTAGTGGGCAAGGTATAAAGCTAACAGCATGCTGATGTCTTACAAAAGTGCAGAAGACAAACATCCTCTCCTGAGGCTAGCTTTACTTTAAGCATGCTTCCACAATGCTCTGGTTTACAACACAGAATTAAAGAATAGGGTGGCCTAATGGTTAAGGTGTTTGCCTTTCAAACACAAGATGCAGTGTTTGAGTCTCACATGGGATAACTGGCTAGGCTTAAAATGACTTGCAAGAGCAGTTAGCCTAGTACTAATCTATGAACTATGAACTGAACTATGAACCACCTCATCATTTGGCAATTTCTGTGAGAATAGCTGAACAGAGACATCTTCCCACTCATCCTGATCCTGACCAACCCTTCACTTATGGACTCCTTTTCAAAAATCAAATTCCTAGTCATACAGTACAAGATATTTCTCCCTTCACAAAAAGCAGACCTCTGCATGAGCACTCACACATTCATTTATCACTTTTTTTCTAGACTGAATCAATGTTTCACATTCATTTTAATGCAATGAGCTAATTGCATAAACTGTCTCAGAGGGCATCATGTAATTTTGGCAGGTTATATTTTATGACTGGGTCATATCAGGATTGCTCTGTACTTTGCTTCTGAGGTATTTTTTATTTTTTGTATTATTGTTCACTTACACTGTAATACCATATTAGTCTTATAAGAAATATGCATAAAATATTTGCTTTATGGAAAATGAAGAGTCTGAACATCAGTGAATACACAATCCAACAACTTCTGCTGAGCAGGTAAAAATAATATACATATTTGCTGACATTTCTGAATGAAAAGGTATGAGAGATCAATTATTCTCTGATAGTTTTTTTTAAAAATACTACACATAAAATAAACAGTTTTCCTGTCTGTACATTCCTCTCTTTTAGTATTTGAGGTAGAGGCTTGCCATGACTCCATGAGTAAGCAACAGCAAAGACCGACTGCTGTGATAACAGCACTGCATTTTCTACATCACAGACTGACACATCTAGACACAGAATTCAGAATAATAGTCAACTCAACAACATCTACCATTACCCCACGCTGAGAAATACCCAAAGCTGATGGATAATGCTGAGAAGAGGTCTCTAACAATAAATTTGTGCATGATATGGATGCTGAAAATCACTTCTGATACAGAGCTGGAAGCTTTGTTTAAAATAAATTCTTGTGAAAGTGTTGCACATCCCACCTTACCTTAACTTCAAAATAGAGCACCAATTGGGGTAGGTGTCAGAAGTAAGGACAACACATGACTGGCATTGTAAGACAATTTAAGCATGTTCTCATCATATCACATTGGAGCTGGTCAGCTGCAAACAGGTGGCAGCACAATGTTGATCAGCAGAGCCAGCATTAGTTTAGTTTCATAACAGACCACACCTAGAAGCTCTACAGTATAAGAAAAAGAACAACACTTTAGAAACAAGATAAGGCTTTTGGGGTGCAGAGTGGTGTTTGTGTAACCTGGAATACTTATAACAGACACCAAAGAATATCATGCATATATGTCATCCACTTCTGAAGGTTAACAATTCACAGATGAAGATGAGGCGGAGTAATAGGAAAGACTCCAGCTCAAATCACTGAATAAAAAACTGTTCAGAGTGTAAAACAGAATGTGAGGTAATCAGATCCATGAGATACTCTCTATAAACTTCTTAACGGCTCAGCAAGAAAAAAAGAGGCTGAACTTGGGTCCAGAGCATTGCATTTGCCCCAAAATTCCCAAACTTAACAAGGAAAATGTACTTTTCAAGAAGTGGACCACAACAGTTAATGCCTCTCCCTCACAGTCAGAAGCAAGAAAGCCTCAACGATATCCAGTACAGCCACAGATACAGAGAATGAGACAAGGACAATCAAAACATAAAGAACCAGGAAGAGGAACTCTGATTCCACAGGTACACTGACCACAGAAGGACTGTAGTACATGGAGTCTTTAACCAGTAGAAAAGACTGACTAGAATGAAGCAGCAGTTTACCTTTAAAACCGTGTATTGCAGAAGGGCGAACAGAACATTTCTGAAAGGCAGTCTGCAAGGTTTACAAACACCGAATGGAAAAAGGTTTGAATGTGCAATGAGCAAATGCACAGTGAGAATCGCTCATTGCACATTCGACATTCTGGGGCAGATTGCACTATAGTGGAGATCGGGAAATGGTTCCTTTCCCCACTGTAGTGCAATCTCAGATTTAGAATAATAAAGTGGGGGTGCAAGGGGCTTGACCCCCTTTTATATACTTTGTTTTTTTTTTTTCTTCGACATTCATGTTCGAAAAACAGCGAATCTGCTGTTCGATTTGCTGTTTTTCGAACATGAAGGTCTGTTGACATTTTCGGTTTCCTGGTTTTGAGTCGCTCATATGAGCATCCGAACCACTGTGATTCGCGATTTTAAAGGTAAACCTGAAGCAGCTACCCAAAGTGATTCCAGATTTTCTAGTACACTTTACAATGGGAACTTTGTGCTTTTATATCTCAGAATGTATCCATTGTTTCCTCTCTTTTGCAGCACAAGTTCACCTAATGAAGTTGACTATATTAGACTAATTCACTCAGTTTACCAACAGTATCTAATTAATATTTCATGTTAGCCAGTGCCTGCTTATTTTGATTAATAGAATTAATACGGTACTTGCTAATGACAAAGATATAAAACAGTGTTTGATATCTTTTCTATTACCTTTATGTTTTTCTTTCTCTTTTGCTTTACCTTCCAGCTCTAATTTAGCATCCTCCACTTCTTTCCTCTAACTTCTCAAAACAGTAGGCAGCAATGTGTGGAAGAAGGGCAATTATCTAATGACCATCATCTTTGTTCCATTAATAGCTACTGATAATACGTTACCTTATGGGATACAAAATCCAATAGCATAGCTAGAGTGGGGTGAAAGGGGCAATTCCCTCAGACACAAAGTGTTAGGGGGCACAATCATTCAATCCCGATCTCTCTTTAATACTGGCTTTTTAAACTCGGCATTGCACTTCTGGTCAAACCTGAATGTTGCAACACTCCATGTGTGGTCTAAACTGTAGCAAACAGGTTGCTACAGTTTAAAGTATATTTTTTAGTATACCTCATTGCTGCAGTGCTCCATACAGGGTATAAACTGTAGCAAGACGTTTGCTACAGTTTGAAGCAAGAAAATAAAACAAACTTTTTTTTTTTTTTAAATAAGACCTGAGGACTGTAGAGCTGTGTGCAGAATATAGACTGTAGTAAGCATGTGCTGAAATGTAACCAAGTAGTGTCAGTGGAAGGGTGCAAGGTCAGGACCTGATTGGCTCCTGCATTTCAGGAGTGCAGTTGGGGGAGGTGGAGTGGATTGGGCATTGTCTGCAAAGAGCCAAGTGGCATTCTTGCAGTAGGCCTTTTTTATTTCTTTTTTTTTCACTTGAAGAGATGAAGGGGTAGGGCATAAGTTCATGTGAGCCGGCTACACCTCTGATAACATCTCTGTTACAACATGAGCTGTTGCACTGATGTCTATGCATGTATTTTGGACTACTTCAGGACTGCAGTAACATGCAGCACTATTATGCCATTTAATGTAAGCATGACAGAAAACTGCAGTTATCTTCTGCACTGACAACACTACAATGACTCAGCACAGAGCAATTTTTATATACAGATATGCTTATACTGTTCTTGGAAGAACATGCATGATGTTAGAACTCAGACTACTATGCTTACTGGTAGACTGCAACATAGTTCAAAGTTGCATGTCTTTCAACATGCTCGGAGCATTTTACTCCACCACTGAAGAACCCACTCAGTTTTAACAGTCCATTTTTTTTTTTATTTCTTATGGACCTGTCAACTGACAGAACTTTATAAACACAAATGTGTGTGTGTATGTATGTATGTGCTATTCAGAGGCAAAATATTGCATAATTCTTTACTGCATTTCTTATAATGTCATATTATGTTAATTTCCCTTCGGTGCATCAGTGCCACTGTTTAATTTACTCAGATTACTTGTGAATAAGATTTTTTTTTGTTACTTATTAGATGATTTTTATGAAGGAGAGAGGTTACTTATGAATAATATTTAATTGAATAACAAAATAATCAGACACTTAGAAACTCTCATTTGGATGAAAACAAAACATATAAATACAGAAATTGGAGCACGAGTCCAGACAGAGAATACATTTATTAGATTAAGTGCTTTTATCCAAGCAAAGTATCTGAAACACTTCCATTTAAAACCAAACCCTCTTATATGATCAAACAGCATGTCTTCTCATATCATTGCAATATAAAAAGGCAAACTACTCTAAAAGGTTACATCATGTGACAAAGATAACATAATTAGAATAAACTAAACTGTAATAAATGTGTCTATATATTGCATAAATGGCATTTTGTTTTTGCAGTAAAAAATATTTAATTTACTCAAACACAAACCTTACAGAGTATGTTTTTTTTTTGGGGGGGGGGTTAAGTAACCCAAGCAAATGTTGCTGAAACAAAAATATCCTGTAATTAAATAATAATTACAAATAAAATTTGTAATCATAACTTGTCAGCCCTTAGTTTTAAGCTGGTAGCCATAGAAATATTGTAACTTAATAATGGTTCAATTGTAGCACTCGGTCTTAACTGCTACACAGCCTCCTCCTATGCCAGTGTGGTCTCCCATGCCTTCTGTTTCTTTGGCATGTGTACCTTTTCTAGTCAAAGAAAATAAAATGTTTAAAATGTTTGCATTTAGGTAATGCTTGTATACTGCACTTTTAATGCGACCATACTTTTCATAATATGCACGTTCATATATCCTATCCTTCAATCTCCTTTCTGCTTTGCCTGCATAAGTAGGCAAGTCAGTAAATCAATTGCCCATGGTTTTGCAATCAAAACTATCTGTACTTGCTAAAATTCAAGGGTAAACACTCACTGAAATGCTGGGGCAGTCAGCAACAAATCTATAGTGCCTATAACATCCACATTTTTTTTTCATGTACCAGTTGCTGGTCAGATTCTTGTTTATAACAGTATAGCACTCAACTTCAGTTTCATTTCCCTATCAAAGGCCAAAGATAATTATTTTTTTGTAATCACTGCCCTGGTGTTACTAGAGTCAATGGAAAAAGAAATGATCATGGCTTTAGATTTACAACCACCCGATGAGTTGAGGGTGAAATTTTTGTTACACAAAATCAGCTGAAACTTTTAAGCTTTTCTGGGTAGTCTCTGCCCTTTAAAATATCTACAAGTCTAGCCATTACTAGTCTGAGCAGCCTGTCTTCAGGTATTGACTTTGAAAGGCATACTATCTGGTCTTTAATAAGGGAGTTTTATTATTATTATTATGGTTATTATTATTATTTAAAGGATGATGGCTCCCAAAAAGGAGATACGCATTAGAAAAAAAAATGTTTTTTTAAATGGTGGACTCAAATCAATGGCTCATTCTGTCTTTGAAAACAGTGACATTAAAAAAAATCAATGGTTTCATACTCAATATTGTTTGTGAATTTTAATAGGTATCCATGAAACCATGTAAAAATAATACCAGGCTATTCTGAGGGCACTGCTTTGACTTGGAGAGGATAGCCAGCTAATGGAAAGCTTTTATATACAACCTGGATATATTAGGAGAAGCTGAATAATGTATTCAGAAGGTAGTGCTAAATAGCAACAAATCCAATAGGTGAAAAGTACAAGTTCTGCTAACTCCCTACATACAATGACTTACAAAGTAATGAGCTTCTCTGGGAAGTCACATAGATATTTTAACATCTAAAAAGGCAAAACAATGCAACAATAATTAAGTGCTCTGGACATTTCACTAGTAGAGAGAGACTGTTTCCAGTCCTGCTGCATTACAGCCTAAGGCTAGGCCAAAGATGTATAGCACACACAGGAATGAAGCACACATCTGTTACCAGTGGTTATTCTGCCTGGAATGTTTGTGAAGATGGAACACAACAGCATAAAAATGTAACAAATAAATATACCAAACATCTGCTATCAAATCTTTCCAGCAGCACCACAAACATAGGCAAGTGGCCGTGCTGTCAAATAGATTGCATTGCATGCTTTGTTCACTAATACTGCTACATCACATCACATGCTGTACATGAATTGGTACACCTCACACAAACACCAGGCATGTATGACACTGGTTGAACACTGGGACCAGGAAGCCTGCACTCCAATTACTCACCTGTACTGTCAGAGAAAAAAAGTCAATGCGATTCATTCATAGGTGTTTACAAGGCTAATGACCACAAGGGCATTTTTTAGCCTAGCCATGCATCCCAAAGTTTTGACAAGTTTTGATTCCCTTGATAAGTGTAAGCAGGGGCTTCGGAGATGAAACATTTACAAGCTAGGACCTAGGAGATGAATAATTTACAGATTGCCCTATACATTAGAGACATAGGTGTCAAACCAAGGATGAATTTCCTGTTCCCCATCCAGTTGTCAGAGCTGCATTTTAATTGGGTTATTCTTGTTCAATTCGCAGCTGGGATACCTTCTGAGCGGAGTCTGCACGTTCTTCCTGTGGTCATATGGACCACATAACTGGGTTACTCTGCTTCACATGGGTGGACAGCCTGTTCCACAGACAGGGTAATCTCTGGGATACATACCTGTCTCTCCAGGTCCTATTTATATCACAGGCAAGATTCAAGTCCTTAGAATGGGTAATTATGGTGCTGATTGTTATGCAGATATGCAGGAGATCCATCAGAGTGGGATCTGACAATGCCCTGTATGTCAGGCATAGATCTCCCTTCAAAAGTATACTAGAGACAAAATACAGGAATAGAGCCCTGAGGTGGACTATGTAGGATATTTTACTTAAGGCTATGGAGTGTATCATCATGGACCTAATTAACAAGGACACAGGGAATCTCCAAATTCTGGATCCCACACAATTTGGTTTTGTGAAGGGTAGATCATGCCTGCTCATCCTGGTTCACTTCTTTGAGTCAGTGACCAGAGCTGTGAATGAGGACAAGACAGTTCATACAGTCCACCTCGATCTGGCCAAGGCCTTTGATTCCATTCCCCACTCAGGAATTATTGATAGACTCACCAAACTAGGTATCAAACCCTATATGACTAGTTGGGTTGCAAACTGGCTCACAGATAGAACCCACAGTGTGAAAGTAGCAGACTCCAAGACAGACTGCTGATCAGTCATGAGTGGAGTCCCACAGGGATCGGTCCTGGGTCATCTCCTGTTTAGCATCTACTTCTCAGAAGTCCAGGCCAACATAGAGGGATTATGGCTAACCAAGTTCGCCGACGATTGCAAGCTGGGAGCCATTATTAACTCCCCAAGTGATGTACATATCCTACAGAAAGGCCTCACTGAGACCAACGACTGGTGTCCAAACCATGGCCTTAAGCTTAATGCCAAAAAATGTGTCATCATTCCCTTTGGGAAAAGCTCAGTTCCCACTAATTACCACATTGATGGTAGCCCATTGAACACTTAAGGTGTTATAAGAGATCTGGGGACACAGGTTGACAGCAACCTCTCCTTTGACCACCACATTGCCACTGTGGTCAGAAGGTCCTTCTATGTGGCATATATCATTACCAAGGGTTTTGCATCCAGAAAGAAAGAGGTCATTGTCTCCCTCTACTCTTCCCTCATTAGACCAATCATCGAGTATAATGCCCCATTTCGCATGTACCTCACTAAACACCTGCAACAGCCAGAAAGTCCACAAATGTACCTCACAAAGAGGATCCTAGGCCTTAAACATGTGCCTTACTTGGATAGACTCAGAAAACTTCAGCTTTTCTCTGTCTCATATCATCTATTAAGGGGCGATCTCTGCTTGACTTACAAAGCCATGTCTGACCCAGCCCTGTTAGAAATATTAAACCTAAAGAAATCCCTCCACACCACATGCTCCAGGGACGTCAACCTCATTAACACAATCAACAGAACATGCTGGAGGGACAGGTTCATAACCCAGAGGCAGCCCATGCTCTGGAATAGACTTCCCATACATGTCAAGCAGAACAGCTCACTGGCTCTTTTCAAGAGAAATCTTGATGAGTTGATCGAGGCACTGGGAACTAATAGCAACATGATGCTAGGTCACTTCTATGGGTTAGGCTTGTAAAGGCTCCAGGGCCGTTGGCCTAGTACACACCTATGAACCCTGTATTCTTTTAGTGAGGAACCTTTGTGGATGTTCCAGTTGTTGGATATGCCTGGCTAGGTACATAACAAAGGGAGAATTCTACTCAATGATAGGTCAGATGAATGCCGAATACAGTGGAACAATGACTTCCCTGGACTTAGATGCCATGCCTTTGTTTAGAAGTTGCATGGTATAAAATGATTTCCTAACTACTGTAGAAACGTGATGGTCAAAGGCTGCATTACTATCTGTGTGTGTCCCTAAGTCCCTGACTACTGGGTCAACTCTAAGGGTTGTGTTGTCAATATGATTGTTACCTGGGGGTGGATGACTTCCCAAAGGATACTATTATGCATTTCTAGACATTTAGTTTTAGTCACAAAGACATACATCTGGAGCATTTCTCCCCAGGCCTCCGCAGAAAATTGGCTTTGTTCCAAGTCGGACTTTCCCGGTTAACAAATGTTAAATAAATAAATAAATAGTCTATGGCTCTGATACCAGTTGCTTGTCTGCATCAGCCCATCCTGAAGAACATTTGTGTCAGTGTGGGATTCAATGACCGCTCCTAATTTGCAGTCATCTGCAAATTTAGTCATCCAGGGGCCACTGACATTGACCTTGACTTCTGAGATGTAAATGCCAAAAAGGAGCAGTCCAAAGACTGATCCCTGAGGGGTTCCATTTGTGACCAGCCTCTTTGTAGAGGTGGACTCCCCACTTCTAACTTCTTGGGTCCTGTCTGTGAGCTATTTGGCTACCACCCGGTGACATACGAGTTTGTACCTAACATATTGAGCTTGTCTACAATCCCTGAGTGGAATATTTTGTCATTCATTTATCTACCTTTGTCGACTGTAATAAACCCTTTTTCAGAGAAGGCACAGGGAGAAAATCTTTACAATGTTACAAAAATTGTAAAAGAGAAATTTGGCAACATTACAGAAATATCAATAGAAACATACGCAGTATAAGCAAAATTTGCAAAGTTACAAAATTATAAAAGCAAAACCACCATATAAACAATAAATGCAATTCAAAGCAATTTTCATACAATGCTTTACAGACAATACTATAATAATGCTCAGACATGGGGAGGAATACAGACTTTGTGAAATACGGTTAGTGGAAAAAGGTCAGAGTTGTTAGTATATGAAGTCTCAAGCATCAGGAATAGAGATTAATGAGGTGGGATGTGATCAGACAGGTAACAGTAGTATAAGTTATACAGGTAGTTAAGCAAGGCTAGACGGGAGCAAGTAGAAATGGGTGTACAATAGGACCCATCATTCACTGGCAGCTAGGACTAAGAGGTGATGGTGGGATGACAGAAGTAAGATAGGAGGGAGCAAGATGGTTTAATGTAAGAGGAGGAGATTGAAAGGAAGGCTGAACTGCAGCTACCAAGTTAAAAAAAACAGGTTGATTAGATTATCCAGGTGTGATGTAAGAGAACAGTCAGGTGTTGTTTAAATAATGCTTCAGTAATGCTTTGAAACTACTCTATGTCTGTCAGTTTAGCTGAAGTGGGACAGAGTTCCACAGTTTGTCTACTTGGCCGAAGTATAGTGAGTGACTAGCTAAGTAACTTGATTTAGTTGCAGCAAGGAGAGGTTTGGTGTTAGACTGTAAAGCTCTGATATTGGAGTAAGGTTGTGACATAATTTTCAGAAATGTACATTTTTCAGGCCATTATGACAGTAGATTAGGTAGTGAGGTTTACATCTCTCATGAATGTGTAGTAATGCATTTTTTGGGAGGTATTTGCTGCAAATTTAGCTGTTTTATTACAGCATGTGTCAAGTTTTGTTTTGAGTGAGATGTTAAGGTTTATAAACATAGGGGATGCCTACATAATTAATGAGAGGCTAGGTAGGTTGTTGCTACTGACTTTTGAGTATTGAATGCAATAAATTGTTTGGCCCTGTAAATGAAGACTACTTTCATATGAGCTTTTCCTTTAATGGCCCGAAGCAGTTGTTGACTGTATTCAAGACTTTCTCTAAGCAATACTCCTAAAAGTTTACTTTGTGCTATGGTTCAATTTTTTCTGTCATTAGATGGGAGAATAAGGAAAGTGTGCATGTTTTTGTTGAGTAACATTTTTGGTAAAACATATTAGTTTGGCCTTTTTGGGATTAAACATCAAGTCTGAGGCACATAGCCAGGATTCTATAGATAGGAGTGATTGTTAATTGATGTCCTGGATGGTATGCAATGTTTGAGCTGAGCAGATGACTGCTGAATCAGTTGCGTATTGAACTAAGATTGCTTGTTTGGTGGCGGTATGAATTCTATTAACAACAATATTAAAAAGAAGGCCTAGAACTGACTCTTGAGGGACTCTGATTGTGGCTGGAATGAATGCAGCAAAATCTTGTCACCATTTTACAACTTGTCTAATTGACAGGTAGCTAAAAGATGACTAATTTAGTCCTAGGGAAGGAAGTTTGCAGAGAACTTCTTGATGTGATACAGTACTGATAGCTTTGGAAAGTTGAAAAAAAAGAGAGTTGAGACTAGGTTACCATTGTTTCTGTTTTAATGGCATTGGTGAAATGTAGGAGGGTAGTCATGCTATGATTAGGACAGAAACCATGATATGTGAAAGATAGCAGATTGTGGTCAGTAAGGTATTTGAGATGCTGGGAGTATATGCTTTTTCCAGAATTCTAAACTGGGATTGAATTAAAGCAATGTTTTGTATAGGTTTGTACATTTGACTGTCAGACTTTCAACCTGCTGGTGTACAATATTGCTTAATTACTGAAACCACAAAACCGATATGTTTCATTGCCATATATGTATCATCGTAATTTTTGAATGAAATTGATTGTCTTGTTCTAATTATTAGAGAAAGCTTATTCCACAATCCTTGAATGCACTGCATAATGTATTTGTCATGTTTTTTCCTTACTGATACTTATTTTATTCAGACTGTGTTCACTGAATTCAGGTAAGAGTTTCTAGCTATCCCTTTAGGACTGTTTTCACAGGTGCTCAGATGTTACTCTTCAGGATTACGTTATTTTTCTAGTTTTAATGAAAACTATTAAAATCAGCATTCCCCAGTGAAAAATCAACAATAAAGGATTGTGCTCAAATGAAGCAGAACCTTGCTATTTTTGTAAAATTCAACATACTGTTGGTACTGCAGCAGAAGGTGGGTTAGAAGAAATCAGACGCATGGACTGTCAACAGTTCTGAATGAGAGTTGTTCCTTCTTTTGATGCACAAATTTTTATATGATATACATGTGAGCACTCTGTTTTGAAACTGCTTTATTCCTTCACCAATGTCACCAAAGTCAGAGAAATGCAAATATTTAATGTTGTGCAAAGCCCAGTATTTGCCCTTCTCCAAGTAATGTTTACTTTGGGAGTGATTATAATACATAGATAGGGTACAAAGGCATGTCCTCTGCATAAAACACTTCTTTAAAGAAATGTCTAATCATGATCTTTGTCTTTTATTTATTTATTTACTATTTTTACCTTTCATGGTCAGTGTTTACAGCTTACTCAAACATACAGGCAAAACTCCATATTAAGGGGTCAGAAACTGTGAACTTTTCATCCATTTTCTATAAACCTTTCTATTGAACAAAACAGTTTCTTTTACTTCTGTTTCTACAGTTAGTTCTTTTTAAGATGTCTCTTGGCTTTTTTAGTTGTTATTTTTATTCAGTAGTATAAACTTACATTTTACTCAGCAGAAATGATTTGATAAAGACTTATGGAAATAACACTACTTCTGAAGACACAGATTTGTTAACGAGGCTTCATAAACACACATTTCTTACAGCTTGAATGCTACAAACTCTTTAAAGCATTTTAAAATTCTTTCACTTTCATTACTGTGGTTTTAATTGTACTGTTCAAAAAAGAAGGTTATACAAGAAGTTGGTCAGCGAATGTGTAATATTATACAATGACTGGTCATTAACATTATAAAGCGAGCGAGCACACTGATTGGCCAGCCCAACCAGCGTCCTCGTTGTAAATCCGAGAATATACCAACGGAAAAAGGTCCTGTCCCCTGGACTTTTTTCCACTGGTATATTCTTTAATTTTAACTTTATTTGAACAAAAATAAAAACAAAATTTGTAGTCCGGATGACTCTGGACATACAAAAGAGATACCATGCAGAAAATACAAGGGAAATCAGGTACATTGTTTAAAACTAAGACACATACCTAATTTCCCTTGTATTTCCTCCATTCTTTCTTACTTCTACCCTAAACCTACTGAACCTTTTATTTTTTAATTAAAAAAAATAAATAAACAAAGGAAAAACAGAAATCTTTTTTTCTCCGTTTCTTACTTTCCCGAGCACTGATGTACTCGGTATGCATGGGAATGCAAGTCCCAAACGCATGTGCAGTACAGCAACACAAGGAAGCAGTATACCATCAGCCACAGAAGAACAGTAATGCACCATTATACAAAGACATTATTTAAGAAAAGTATTTTTTTCTTAAATAATGTCATTGTATAATAGCAATAACTGACTCTGTGGTTGTGGTATATTGACATTTACCCACAGCTGGCTTTAATTAATCTTCGCCCTTGTAATTAAACCACACCAACCATGGGTAACTCTTCAATATACCACACCAGCGTCATCGGTTATTGCTATAATATACAACAATCTTGTTACATCAATTTAACTGATTTTATAGGGCCTATATTAAATTCTCGAAAGCCGACAATGTCGAATCTGACATTGTCGACACGAGAATAGCAAAACTGCAGAAAATTTGAACAAGTAAACAAAATCTCCATAAGGGGAGATTTCCATTTACTTCAACGTAGTGCATTCTTGGAGTTGGTATATTTAAGTAGTGGGGGGTGCAGGGAAGCTTGCCCCCCCTGCCTACACCGTTTAGTTTTTTTTTGTTGTTTTTATTTTTTTTTTTTGTGAACAGTCAATGTTTTAACAGTTTGATCACTAAAGGTTGACCTTTAGTGATTCCAACTGTTAAATATTCAATGTTCTAATATAGACCCATTTTATATTGCTAGTTACCCAGATGTGATTTAGGCCTGGGTTGTGACTGAAATAATTCATTGTAAGCAGCCAACTTATCTAGTTAACAAATGTATACAAAGAATAAAAATAACCAAAGGGGACACTCAGACTTTCGGCTTTTGCCAGTTGGGGGTCGTCACAGCAGATCACCGGTCCACTATTGATTGGCAGTGGATTTGTACAGCGTTGAGTTGCCAGCCCGGCACCCAACATTCACAGAGGGCACACACACACACACACACACACACACACACACACACACACACACACACACACACTCCTGCACCTATCTGCATATCTTTAAAGTTCACTCGACTGCAGGGAGGACATGCAAACTCCACACAGAAGGCGCTCCAGCTGAGAATCAAACCAGAGAACATCTTGCTGTGAGGTGACAGTGCTAACTGCTGCACCACTGTGGCTGACTAAAGGGGACACTCAGATATTGTTTCAAATTCAAGAAAATACAGAACTATTACAAAGGTAGACAAAATGGGTAACACTGTGGCCATGGAAAAATCAAATTGTATAAAAATACATATTTTATTACTAAAAAACCAGGGGTGTTTATAATATGTAATTCATCTCATTAACAATGTATAAAACTAAATTATGTTTTGAGAAAGTGGCAGTTATAAGCACAGAACCAAACAAAGCATATTAGCTGCTTGCTGAAAGAGTATCTTGTCATCCTATATTTTTGTACAATTTAAGACTCGCACAAACGTTTTTCTTTTCTCTTCTTTTCTTTTCCCTCTACCTTCTACAGAAGAGCCACTTCAATGGTTTTAAAAGGAATTTATACTCAGGGGAAAAGATATTCCCCTAATCTTAAATGGTAGCATGAACATATTTGTAAGTGTATATTATGGATTACATGATATGTAATACACTGAAGAAGTGAACAGACCCCTGCAGACACTTATAAGGCCCACACATGATTCCTAAGCCTTTAAGAAACATATAAGAACAGAATCTGAGTATAGGATGTCCTGGAACACACCTGAAAGTCAAGATTTGACCTGCCAAATGGCTCATCAAAAGAATGAAGGAATCATGTGCTATAATCCCAACATCACTCAAGGATAGAGCAATATCATGTGTGTTTAGGCTTTTCCTGGTTAGGGGTTGCCACAGCGGAACTCCGGTCCGCTCATGATCGGCAGTGGATTTTACAGTGCCGAGTTGCCAGATGAATGCCCAACCTTCAACAAAGGCATGCCCATTCATGCTCGCACCTACCTGCATGTCTTTGACATCAGTCGACTGACCGAGTATTATAATAGGTCCAAATGCATGTATATTGTGATTCCTTGGGGTCTTTCTGGCAGAGGTTTGTGGAAAATTACATCAAACACAATCCATTTCCACTGTTAATTGCTTTTCATTTCATTCTTTTAAGAAACAAAAAAACTGTTGCTCCAAGACTGAAATTAAAGTTTTATTTGCTGACCAGAAACACCTATTTTTTTCTTTGATCCATTTTTCATTGCACAGCTTCCATCTAATGGTATGGCATCCAGGTCTGGGAAGTACTCATTCCACTGTTCTTAGTGTCCCTTCTGGTGTGTAATTGTCTAAACACTTTTCATAACTAGAATGACCACAACACTTCTTCATTAAGAAAATCAAGGGCCTAAATCATAAAAAGCTGTGCAGACTACCTCAAGGCTTTGCTCCCCTTCTCAATATCATACATGCTAATGAGATGTAATCTCTACCTATAGGAGAGCTTCAGTAGACCCTGTCCTGTCAGAACTATTACACATTCACAAGTCCAATGGTGGCATAAACACCCTTTCAAGGAATCTGAAGTTCTTCTGCAACATGAATAGAACATGTTGGAAGGACAGGAATGCATCACATAAAATCTCACTTCTATGGAATCATCTTCCACTCCACATAAAGCAAAGTAATTCTCGTAATCGATTCAAATCTAATTTAGATGAACAGAATACCCACAAATTCAACTCCAGTTTAGCCCCCTTGTCCCCAACAGATAGGGACAACATGCAAATGTCCCAACATATCCTTGTTCTGCCCATTTCTGGGTTAGTAATACACAAAATATAAGGGCTAAACACTACCAAGGGAATGCATGGCTAGACATCTTCAGATCCACACAGATCAATAGCCTAGTAAGTATCTATAAATGCCACCTTCATGGTATACACAAACCTTCAACAAAAGAGACTCTTGCACAGACTGCTTAAACTTTCACGGATAGCAAACAGGAAATTCATATTCCTTCATATGTTTAATCTGTTTCTAATCCTTGGTTACAATCTTTTCCTGGGGGCAGCCTCAGTGGTGCAGCAGTTAGTGTTGCCACCTCACAGCAAAAGGTTCTCTGGTTTAATTCTTGGCTGGGGTACCTTCTGTGCGGAGTCTCCATGTCCTCCCTGTGGTCATGTAGGTTTCCTCTCACATCCCAAAGACATGCTGTAGGTGGATTGGACACTCCAAATTACCCTAGGTGTGTGTGTGTGTGTGTGTGTGTGTGTGTGTGTGTGTGTGTGTGTGTGTATGTACACATATGTGTGCCTTCTGTGGAAGTTTGTGTGCTGGGCTGGCAACTCAACACCATAAAACTCCACTGCTAATCATTCTGTAGACTGTTGTCCTGCTATAGCAACCCTTAACGGGGAAAAACAAAAGGTGAAGGTTATAGCCACTTCCTAGGTGGTTCTCATCTCCACCTTTGCAGTGTCTAGAGCTCCTGTATCATACTGTCCTTTCAGACCTCCGGCCTTGTTTCCTTGATTATTACCAGTAATTATTCTAGCTGCTAATAAAGATGTTCTCTACCTCTGCTAACTTCTCTACTGAGATCTCCTGAAATCTTCTGTCTCTAGGCCCAATTGTATATAGAAAAATCTCCCCATGGAGACTCCAAAGCCCCTTGACTTTGGGACGACAACAAATCTCTCACTGTCAGTCTTTATGGGCTTCTTTTACATGGAAAAAGGCTTGACCTAAGAAAAATATACCTCCTCTTCCTTGAAGAATAAGTAGTTACAGGTAATTACTATGACAGAGTCCAGGAGATCACCAAGAAGATGACCCAATTATCACTTGCCTTTGTCTGATTGAGTGACTTGCTTAGAGGTACAAAGAAGGCAAATGGAGACTAAGCAAATCAAAACCTGGACTACAGGAAGCTGCTAGATATGCATTATACTAGGTGTGCTTGTATTCATCACATCACCACTCCTTCCATTCATATCCCACTATAGGAGCATTGACAATTACCAACAGTATAGCAGGTCAACATCTGTTTAGTCAACTATATTTGGTCTACTAAGCAGAAGGTCAACAAGTGTGAGACACTGCACAATATTCGGGGGTAGGGAAATTTGCCTTTTCCTCAATATTGTGCGATCTCAGAGTTAGCATATAGCATTAGCTGGGTGTGCTGGGGTTGAAAAAAATGTTTTTTTTTGTTTGCTTTTTAGGTTTTACTTTTCCATGGGCAGAGGCTGATGATTGTTGCATGGCTAGTAGCATGTACGTTGTAATGTTTATCTTATTTTCTGTTCAATGTTGTCAACATTTTGGTCAATGGTTCATTCTGTCTTTGAAAAGCCCCCTGCAGCCCCCACCCCCTGCAAATTATATATAATAACTTCTAGACTGCACAACCCCAGGGGAAAGGGATTATTCCCCTACCCAGGGAAGGTCAATGTCACACACCTATCAACCATCTGCATATATTAACAATTATAGCTGAATAAATAGATGTTGATAAACAAGCATTTTGACCAAATCCAGGACCTTCATATGTGTGTGAATATATCTATATCTATCTGTATATATTTATTTAATAATATTATAAACTTGGATTTTGTTCTTTTTTACTGTTTACAGTATCAGAATTGGTATATATAAGCTGCATGGGATGTCCAGGGCAAATCATACCATAGATTTTCTTTTTCAATATTTTGTGTGTTAAGTATTTTGACATACACCCCATACCTATATATATATATATATATATATATATATATATATATATATATATATATATATATATATATATTAGTGTGTGTGTGTGTACACAAATGTACTTGTGTGCAAAATAAACCTACTTTATTTTATTTATTTAATATTTGTTAACCAGGAGTCTGACTGGGCCAGAGCCCATTTTCAGCGGAGGCCCAGGGAGAAATGCTCCAGACAAGTTAATTTTTAGTCATCAATACATGTAAGGAAAATAAGAAAGAACATCTCCGATACCACAGATTATTTCTAATATTAAAGGTGTAGGAAGAAAGCAAATGACCACATATAGCCTGCAAGAACTGAAGCTAAAATTAAGGACAAAAGAAGTATCTAAAAATAACTAGACATCTTTTTTAACACTGATGTGAAGGTTGAAACTGAGCTGAGATCATAACATAGAAAATGTATTATGTTTTGCTACAGGAACTATCTACTTTGTCACCTCTCATTGTACTGTATTCTTAAAACAGCTGTCAAAATAATGTTCTCATTACAAAAGAAAAGCAAGCCCCAAGGATTCAAACATTAAAGATAATAGAATTAACACTAAAAGTAAACACAGAATTATTACCTGCTGTCTTTTTTCTTTCTCTGTTTTACCATAGAATTAAAGAAAATGTATTACTATGTAAAATAGAAACTGCATACATTAACTTGTGTTATGAAATTTTAATAATGAAAAAACAGAGGAAAACCATAAAATACATTAGCAGTAATAATACAGGTCAATAAGCAGAGTATGAATTACTGTGGGTTTTGCTTTTTCCTTCCATGCATTTGGTCACTCTCATGACCTACTCTTACCTGGCATGATTAGATCTCACAATAACCCACAGCCTGATCAGGGATTATTGCTATGACATGCCATTGGAATAAGTGAATGAAACTAAGATGTTAGTCTTTACAAACTTTGTTTGACAGCCTAAAAGGTTAGAGATGTAGTGCACTAAAATGGTCTGCTCTAGCACATTTCTTTGAGGAAGGTTTAGGTTAGGAAGTGCCTTATAGCAAACCCTGTTCTCATACACTTCCTGATAGCTCTTCTCTGAAGTATGAGGCAGGACTTTGTGACAGTGCTGGTACCTTTACAAGTTCATTTCTGTCAGTATGTGTAAGCAAAACAAAAAAGAACATTCCAGATACCTCACATTATTTCTAATATTAAAGGGACTAGGAAGAAAGCAAATGACCACATGAAGCTCTAGTTCAGCTATAAAGAGTTACTCACCATCATTCTAGAGCTGATATTTGTGCTTAAAACAAGATAAAACACATTTTTAATAAATCAGATATCTTTTAGGAAAAATAATGTAGATTTAGAATACAGGTACCCTACTGACTTATTAAAACTCTGTTAACATTTAAGCTGCAGCTGGTCCTTGCACAATCCCACTTCAGTTTTGTAAGTCAGAAACAGGAAACAAGTACTGAAAGGTCATGAAATCAAGAAAATGTTAAAAGGCAGACAAATGATGACAGCTGCTACTATCCAAGCATGCAAGAATTTGAACTATTAACCGTATTCTCTTGCAGAAAATTAACAGTCACAAAAGTCATAAAATAGCAAGGAAAGAAAAATGAAAGGAGAAAAAAAAGTGTGCTGTGTGTTTATAGCCTTGGAGTATGGTAGGAATGTCAATTGGTATCACTCTGTGATAATGAGGAAGCCGGAGAGGCAGCAGTCAAGGTTTGCCTAATTAAGGAAGTCCTGGAGGGATTTACAAATCTGATAAGTTTAGCTGGCCTCAAAGGGCAACGTACCTTATTAAACAGTGCACACAACATGCAAATGCTGACAGAAACACCAGTATTTCATAAACTAAATGTCAAATAAAACCGAACAAAAAAGAACATAGATTTCCAGCTGAAGAATAGTGGGGAATCGAAGACTCACCAATTAAGAGAAGAAAAACAAAACAAAGGCTAAATGTACTCAGACAATCTTGTTATCTTCTCACAAAAGCATCAAAGGAATTTACTGAGCATACAGAATTGTTGGCAGGAGGCAATGCTGTTTCTTATCTTGTTAGTAAGAAAGTTGCTTATTTCAGCTTATTTTCTTCTAGCAGCCATAATGCAGAGTTCCCTTACAAATGCATCAGGAAAACTTTATAGCAAGCAACGTAATTGTAGTGCGGGTCTTGACTTAACAAGAGATACTTACTGAGATTTCAAACAGTCATGTACCAAGGACACTCAGCCAGTTATAAAAAATAGATACAGAGGAGCACTGGGTTCAATTATGTTAGACTGTTTATACATAGATCAGAATGAAACTACTTAAGTACATTTTTTCTCTAACTGTAAGCCTCATGTATGCTGCTAGTCCACCCACCACTACCCACCCATCATACCTCTCAACCTCTTAACACAAGAAATCTGGACAAAGTTTGACATAATTGGGGGACAAAGGCCCAAAAATCAAGACACATTTTAAATATTGTTCTTATAAACTTAGAAAGTTGCTAGAATAACAGTATTTGTGTTAGCATGCATTTTCTGAAGGATATGAAGTCTGAATCTCAAATGCATGTCATTATTTAGTGACTTTAATCCTTATATCATCCCAGTGATTTGTCAAAAAAACACAACTTTTATGAGGAACAGACCAAAAATATGAGGCAAAAATCTTTCACAGTTTTTTACTCCTATAGCACAGCACAACAAAGAGTACATACTCACTCACATATATATATTGGATTATATACGCCAGGTGTCAGAAACTAGTCTCAGCAGGTAGCAACTAATATAATGGAAAATGTTTATTTTCATGGACATGTTTCTCCTCATTTACATCTTTAATTTTCTGCCTTAATATAGGGACAAGCCCATACTTTGCATCTGCTTAAAACATCAAATGAGTTGCTTTTTAGTAATATTTCTTTTTAGTAGAAAATAGACGGTGACTATAATGTTTGGCATAATTTAGGGCTATAATCATCATTGTTTTGTTATGAATACTCATGCTACTAATGATCTAAAATGAGGAACTAGTAAGAAAAGATGCTAAAATGACTATAAATGACAAAACTGCAGATTATTCCACGTAGTGGCATACAAGCATGCTATACTATTAACGGCTCTACTTCTGTATAGTTGCAAGTCAGGCTGAGGAAGTCCTACTTGCCAAAACATCAATCCTTTCTTCGCTGCTCCCTGCTGTAACTCAAGATCATGTTTATACTATTGGGATGTGATGTCTAACACTTAAGATAATACACAGGCCTGCCAGCACAAACTAGTTAATATGGTCTGATGTTTGTCCTGAAGTGCTTTAGTTAATAAACATCATTTATTATGGGTGTATACTTTTGTGGTTTGTTGTAAATGTTTATTTTACTTCGTAGGTGGAAAACATGAATTTAAGTTTGTTGAAACAGTGTAGTATCTACAAGTTTCCAGGAGCTGTAACATTATATCATCTAATTTTGAAAGAGTCAAGACTGCTGTCCTCAACAGCATTTAGCATTAATGGGGTTGTGCAGTTCAGAACAGTGTGTTTTTTTCACTTGTGAACGCATGGTCATTTTTCTGTGGAGGATCATTGTTGCAAAACACGTTGTTTCGAGTATTCAGACTCTCTCACCAGCTTGACATTCAGTAGGCTGCAAACATTTTTCACAGTGGAGTACACTTGGCAAAGTTGAATCTCGGCACTGTCATTTGATCTACACTTGCAAGGTTGGGAAATGGGCTTTTAGTGAGGAGCAATGTCCCCACTTTTCTGTGATTTCGGCATATTCCATTGAACTGAGCATTGGCATGTTTGTCCACAAAGTGTGCCTGAGGGTCTGCAGAACAGGGTCCATGAAGAAAATCTGTGAACTTTCATATCATGGTGGTGTTGCAGTTGTCAAGTGTCCTGGCTGTAATGATCATCGTATTTTTTGCAGACAATCTGGGGTGGTTTTCTGACTTGGATGGAAGGAGTAACACTGGGGAGATTTTGGCATCTGGGGGGAAGGGGTGGGATGAGTGATCAGTGGGGAGGCTTTGGAGGTCACACTGGAGGACATTATGGGTGGGGAAACCCAGGCTGGGCCGGATAACGAGGTTCAAGCTGTTTTCGATAGAATGGAAGATGGGTCATGAAATTTTGCTGGCTGGTTGTTTGATGTCATGGTGAGTTTTTCATCTAGCAGATAGTGTAATATTCATGTTCAATGGCAGTTCTGTGGTTTGGTGGCTTGCAGCTGAGGTGTAGGTCTCGTTTTTCATTTTGGGGTCTTTCCATGGGCTGCGAGTCATCCATGAGCAATGGCTTTCAAAAAAAAAAAAAAAAAAACAAAAGGGAAATGTTTCTGAGGCTTGGGTGGTCCACACAACTGATGGCCATCAGTTGCTCATGCTCATAGCATGGCTAATGGCTGACAGGGATGAGAAAGATTTCCTGCAGGCCCTCTGGAGGGTAGCAATGGTATAGTTTTCATGGATGTCTGGATTTTGCCTCGGTCTTTCCTTGTTTTAAGAAATAAACATAAAAAAACTATATAAAAACCTTCCGTGGATACTCAAGTGGAGTTGTCAGGTCCAGTCTGGGTCATTCATCAGGCTTTTATCAATTCAAATTAAAACTGGTGATTGGCTCTAAATTAAAGTCTCATTCACTAATCACACTAATGGGGATCTATAGGAAGGGAGCATGCAGCATAGATTCTCTTCAGTCATGCATTTGAGTTTGATATTTCCCTAGTCTGGCCTTTGGCTCCCTAGTTTCAAGTTTTACCCAGATGTCTTAAACTGAACAGTTGAGAGATAGGTGGCTTGCTGGAGATAGTGGGTGATTCATTGGGGTTGATATAGGGTAATGACCATACCTCCTGACTGTACAGGTTTCAGCAGAATGTTTGGATTGGCCCATATTTTTGGTCCGAATTTCATCAATCATGGTTTTATGACAAATTACTGGCAAACTATTGTAGACTGAAGTTAGGAAATGACAGACATTTAAAGGTTAGATTTCGTACCCTGCAGAAAGTTCATGTTAATGCAAAGCTGTTGATGCTTCTAACTTTTAAGGTGTGAGAGCAATATACAAAATGGTCCCCACATTGAGTTATCTTTACATTTTGGGGCCTTTGGTAGGTCCTGTGCTGCAGTAACATGATGGGCGTTTTCTGGTGGATTGCCTGTGTCTTGGGGTGGGCTGCACACAAGAATTGCCGGTTCAGCGGGAGTTATGCTGCCGGTAGTCACGTATATTTGTTGGAGTTTTTCTCGTGGTTTTCCTGGTGGCGTTGGTGGCATTGTTATCTCAGTCTCCATTTCCATTGCATGGTGAAGCTGGGCCTGTCTGCAGCAAGTTATGTTTCTTATTAATATAAGGATACAGGGTTTGCAAGGACTTAAATTATATACATACATATATATATATATATATATATATATATATATATATACATTTTAAACACAAGGGGAATTGTTCACACTGTAGTCCTCAGTTTTCTTTCAGCCCGGAGTATTGTTTAGTCTTGGGGGAGCACAATGATGCAATCGCAGAGTACATAAAAGCAGTTTTAGATTTAAATACATTCAGTTAACTTTGAGACTGGTTTACGTTGCTTGGGTTTGCAGGAGTCCTAATAATTAGGCAGCATATAGTCAGTGAAGAGATGTCAGTCCATATCCAGGCACACATTCATACACTTCAAAATGCCATGGTTTCAACTGTTTATATGTCTTTGAAATGTGGGAGGAAGCAGGAACAGCTTTTCAACAGCCACACAAATATAGAAGGAAATGACTGGGTGAGGAACCCACCCCAGCTAGGAACCAAACCTGAAAACTCAGCGTGCAGGTGTCGACAGTTGGGGGATCTTCAGTGGAAGTGCTCACACCACAACTATTTCCACTCTTTAACTACTTTGGACGGGTACAGACTTCAAAGCTTTGTTTGGATTTTGTATTATGTCCAGATTTGCTGATATTTTGGACTCATTTAGGCTTTTGCCCACATTGTTTTAGGATTCTGGCTGAAGAGCCGGAGGAGTATGGTGGAGAGGCTTGGTTCGTATAATATATATATATATATATATATATATATATATATATATATATATATATATATATATATATATATGCCAGGATTGCAATGCAAATGGTGGGAGATACTGAGGTTTGCATGGGAGGTAGATTACAGTTTTTCAGTGGCAAAAAATTAAACTATTACAAAAACATGGTAGAGACAGCAAACAGTGGACCAAATCCGTTTATTAATGGAAGGAGGAAAAAAACATACCTGCATACATTTAAACATTCATTTTTATTTTTGCATGTATTCTTTCAACCAAGGAGAAAAAAGTGCACCTAATTTGATAATCCATTTCTTTTCCATTTTGTTTAATATTGCAGGCCAACCAGATTTATTAACTGTATTCCGCTGTATAATATCAATCACAGTAAATCTGAACTTGGCATTTGGGTGTCTGACTGTATGCTTGTACAGTGCATTCGTAGGTTTACAAGTCCTAATATCACTAAGATGTTCCGAGATCCTAAATTTGACACAGCGTGAAGTTTGTCCTACATAAAATGCTGAACAATTGCATGATGCCAAAAAAATCACCCAGTCTGATTGACAATTTGCAAAGAATCTAATAGAAAAAACTTCACCAGTGTTCCTACTAGTAAATTCCTTTGTTTTACTCATATTATTGCAATGTGTACAGTGGCCACATGGGAAACAGCCTAAAAATTAATCTATTCCAGATTGGCAAAAACATTCATTGAGGGAAAAGAAAATTATAACTTCATAATCTAACAGTATTTCTTGCATTGAACACAAGTGCCTAAGTCAGAACACTAAAATGTGTTGCTCATCATTAATAGGTAATAAATTCATTGGTAAATACTTGGCAGCATATTTAATGTAGACCAGATGTTAAGATGGCGGTCTACTAACATACTTATGACCATGGCAGTACAACTGTCCAACAGTACACCAATTAAATGGTGCTTCAGTGGAAGGTCTGTAGGCAAGGAGGTAGTATGTGTGTACTGAATTTACATTTTTCTTTTCTTTTACAGGTGTGGGAAGCAGAGAATGGAAGCAGTCAGTGGTCTGAAGGAAACAGATGTTAAAGGTGGGAAGAGTAGCATGGGCACTTGCCAGTGAACTGAAGAAAGCAGGCTCAAAAGGTGATGGAGGTTTTACGTAAGAGATTACAGTCACCAGAGTGGTGTGCAATGACGTCCCAGATGGGGGAGTGCAGACTGCATAACCCTCAGTGGCTTAAGGAAGTGGATTTGAGAGGTAAACTTTCTACTGGGGTTGTGTTTTGCTTGCTGGAGTGCTGAACATTATGGTAGCAGGTTCATACTTTACTTGGTACTCATTAAAACACATCAGAGTTGGTGCAGTTGGGGTAGAGTAGGGACAGGGGATGAAACTGTATCTTGAGAGCAGGGTATTGCATAGTTGGGGATTGTTTATAGGGAGTCTGGGGTTCACTGGTGGGGTAGAGTCCCACCAGTTCCAGGATCATAGGTTGTTACTAGCTTAATCGCTCTAAGGCACTTACAACTTAGCCAAGTTCAGGTAATTAAGGTCCTTATTTCCACATGCAGCACATGTTGCCCTTATCCAGGAGGGACAGGGTGGATGTTCCTATCCAAGATGGACAAGGGTGAGAATTCCTGGGGTGAATTGTTGGCTACTCATTCTGTTTAAATTGTGGTTGAACAGGGCCAGAGAGGTGTTTGTTTTGACATGAAGTGGAGCTAATGTCACATACCAGGTTATGGTCTTTACTGTGAGTAGCATGTGTACCAGTTGGCTGGTACACTGGGAGGTTAGAAGGCAATTTGGTATATCTGTGACTGCTAAGGGTAGGCAGGGTTTGGTTGAGCACACTAGGTCTGCAAATGTTTTGGGAATATGTGAGGAACGATGTGACATGTTGGTCACGCAGACATTGGAAGATTTTAAGCAGGGCATTACTTTGGGATAATTGTTATGCAGGCCATGTCTTAATTCTTTATCACATGTAGAGGTAATGCATGAGGGAGTAAGCTATGAAGGAAGAGATGCTTACAGTTTATAAGGATTTGCAGTTGCTTACAATTGTTACAGAGAGTTGTAAGGGCATTGACTGGTTGCACTGGCATTGCAGTTATCTTTGAGAAGGACATTGATGGGAAATATTTACTTTATCAGATGTGGGAATAAGGCAAGTGCTTTTCTCTTGGTTTAAGGAGGAGCTTGTTGAGTAGTATAGTTTGCACATGTGCTAAGGCTAAGTGAACTTACTAATCTTGGTCGGTGCATCTTTTTTTGGAAAGGTTTGGGGGTAGGTTGAAAGTGTGGTTTCACATGGCATTGGGTTTAATGTTTTGATGTTACCTATGGCATGTAATGTCCCAGGGCTCACTGCGATGTTAACATTGGAAGTCAGATAAGTGAGAAGTTATTTAATACACAGAAGTTATGCAAAGATATGGTTATTATTTTAGTATTGGAAAGAGATAATTTGTTTATTTAAATGTTAGTCATGTGGTGGCTTACAGTGCTTTTATATGACAAGGCTTTTTGGATTGTTGATCGGTATCCAGATGGGTTTACAGAAAGATGGGTACACCAAATGATGTTTGGCTGAACCATCCCACCCCCCACTCTTTTATGGGTGGTTAGGTTGTTGAAATTCTGGTAGGAGAGAGGGGGAACAGCCTGGTCAGGGTGGTGGGAGGAGAAGACGGACAGGCTTGTCCCTCTTCTGTTCCTCATCTGGTGTTGGATGTTCATTTCAATGGATTGGGAAAAGAAAGTGAGCAGTTGGAGGCTTGATAAGTAAGCAGAGGTAAGGACGCTGCTTATTGGTTTGGCTGCTTAATTCATAAGTGCTAAATATAAGCGAGCGGAGGTAAGGACACTGCTTATTTGGTTGAAGGTGTAATTCAGTTATTGGTATGTGAAGTGAGTTTTTGGACACTGCTTCATAAGTAAAGTGAGTGGAGGTATAGATGCTGCTTACTGGGTCAGGATAAGTAAGGTCATGCTGTCTGACTTATTATTACGGTACATGAAGGGAGTGGTGGGATGGTGCTTCATAAGTAAAGTGAGTGGAGGTATGGATGCTGCTTACTGGGTCAGGATACGTAAGGTCACGCTGTGCTGACTTATTACGGTACATGAAGTGAGTAATGAGACGCTGCTTCATAAGTAAGTGAGTGGAGGTATGGACGCTGCTTACTGGGTCAGGATGAGTGAGGTCACTCTTTCCTAATTAACATTACATGGATATCTTTGCTGTGATTTAAAATCAGCTATACTTCAGTTATAATAGATATTGGTTATTAAAGCTATCTTATGGAAGTTTAATAAAGGTCATCAAACGTCATTCAGTGTGATGTGTTTATTGAAGGGGACGGGGACAAAGTGGAATTTGATTAATATACCCTTGCTCATATGGGAGTTTTGTAGTACTTTTGTCTTAAATTATGAATGCAATTGGAAAATATTTTTTTAAGCTGCAAGCTTTTAGCATAATTAATGAATTATCTTTGCCATTGGTTATCATTTAGTTAGTGACATTTTTTAATGCTTGCTCTTGATCAGTTTTTTAAGCTCCCATAAGAATAGTCTGCCATTGCACTGGTTGTAATGTTACCTAAACCTCATTTGCCATTTATTCACTGAGAAAATGAATCTACCAGCACATACTAGAGCAATGGACTGACACACTGCTACCTGTTATTAAAACTAGAACACTTGTTTATCTACCTGCTTAACTGAATAAACTACTAGAAACTTCAACACTGTGCCTTTATTCCTCCCACAGGGAGGGTATTAGACAGAAAGTCTGCTAGATCTGCTGGCTGAAGTGATTTTATCTGGGCTAATCCTTTATACTCTGTTTCTTGTTAGTCCTGCCACCCTCTGAGTCACAAGTGGGATACCAGACTTCACTCAAGCCCTCTGGATTACCTCTGTTTTTTGTTGCCTACTACAAGTAAGTAGCTAATGAAACTGTCAGTATACTTTCTTGCAGAATCTAATGCATGACTGTCCCCCACAAAGAAGGCACAGATACATTTTTATTCCAGATATGAAGCTGATGGCACAGGCATGTCTATATGTATCGTTTTCAGTGGTTTTCTATCAAAATTTAGATGAGCACTTATGCGAAGCTGGGAAGGCCGAAAGGCTGTTTTCAAGTTTTCATAATGCAAATCTGGAAAATGTTCTAATCCACATTAGTGAATGGTAGTGTGCATTTGTTAAAGTGAAGCTGATGTTCTGATAACAGATTGCACTACAGTGGGGATCAGGAAATGTACCCTTTTCTCTCTGAAATGTGATCTCGGAGTTGGAATATATAATATGCAGCAGGTGTGGATGGTACCTATAAAAACATTACCAGTAGCATGGACTTTCGACACTGGCAATTCCGGTGTTCAAATGTTGATTCTGTGTTCCTATTTCCGAACTTCTGGTAATTCGTTATTACCAATTTCATCAAACTGGTTTGATCAAAAGCTGGAAGATTATTCTGATTTTCCACATTTTGATAGTAAACCATTTTCATTTCCTAGCCTCGTGTATCAGGCACAAAGTTAACTGAATTTTAAATAAAAAGCAAAAATATCAGCAATATTAAAACACAGAATAACATGGTTACAAAGCAGGTGAAACAGGATTTTGTGTGTGAATATGCAATTTCTAAAGAGTAAGACGTCTGCAGCTTTAATGCATGGTTATTATTTAGTAACCATGACCCTTGCACTTTAAGCCCCCTGCTCATCCTTACTATAATGCATGTTAGCTCTAACCCTGCCCTGTCCCTTACTTCAATCTTACACTTCACCCTTTTCATAATACTATCACTATTCAGACAAAGTATGTCTGAATTTAGGGTAGAGTTATAGTTAACTGATCACAAAAGAAAAATGTTTTATTTTGAGATTGGTTGTTGTTTCAATGTGTTCAGTTTTTGTTAAGTATTTTTTGATATTACCATCATTTATCACCCTCCATACATCCACACAACAGGCCACCCTAATAATATACACAGATGATTCTAGTCTCATTTGCACATCTGAGAACAGTGTACACCTTCAAAAAATTCCTCAGGAAGCTTTAACAGCCATTGAAACATGGCTTCATAAATTACAACTCATGCTCAACCCAAAAAGTCCAAATTACTACTTTTTTTCCAAAATCCCTCTCTCAGGAAAAAACTGAATTTAAAGTCCTCTCTCTTGATAATACGACCTTTAAAGTCATTTGTCGTAGCAAATTATTTTGGTGATAGTTGATGATAATCTTACATTCAACATGCATATACAAAATTGCATAAGAAAAACTCATCAAAAACTAGGGATGCTTTACAGAGACAAAAATGTCCTCGCCAATTAAACTAAAATTAACACTTACCACTTACTTATCTTGTCCTCACTCTTCTTTATTGCAGTCCCATCCTTACTAAACTCCAGGCTTCACAAAAATTAAAATTTGAATAACAAAGGTCCTAGATTTGCAGCAAATACCCCTTTCAGAACCCACCACTGGATAGCACTAAAAAGCCTAAATTGGTTAGAACTGCCTCATCAACCAACATATACACCTCTTCATACCACCTATAAAATTATCTAGCATCCATCTGCCTGTCCATCACTAAAAAGCATTCTACACAGCTATGTTCCCAGTCAGTCATTACAGTCCAGTGACCAAAAAATCCTGTCTGTCTACAAACCTATCAAATCTGCTGGGCATTTTCTGTACTCATACATGACTGCCAAGGCCTGGAACTACTTACCTGTATCCATCTGGTCAAAACCCTCCCATCTTTCAAAACCACTCCGAAAGACTTCCTGTCTAAAATCTGTTTATGTTCTTGCTCAACACTAGGATAAACTATATCCCTAAATGTGAACAAGTACCTTTTCATTCATTATACCCCTTTACTCTCCCTTCTTCACTTACTCCCTTACTTCTATCAAATTCTATTCCCTGAGTTTCTCTCTAAATATACCATAAGCCTGTTTTTCCCTCACTTCATATTGCAATTGCTGTTTGCATTAGACTAACTTACCTTTAATTTCTTTACAAACTGTCTAAAATTTCTCTAAATATTAAATGATTATCATATAACTTGTATTGTTTCTTAACCAATATTTTTTTATATTATATCTAATTTATTATAATTATTTAAACTGTAGATGTTTTATTGTGTTTTATTTTTGAAGACTGTAAAATTATTGTTATTAAAATGTTTTGTAATAATTTGGAGCATTTCTCCCCGAGCCTCCTCTGAAAATGTCCTTTTCCACAGTCAGTCTTTACCAGTAATCAAATGTCAATAAACAAATAAATCACGTGTATTTCAATACTAGTTTACTTTGACACATCAACATATATTCATGAAAATCAGATATTTAATATTTATCCCCTGTGCCTTCTTAAAATCTGTCACAGAATACAATACACACTGCATATTAATTGCAACCATTTTATTAGATAACATATATAATGTTGGTAACAGGATTAAAATCACAAAAATTAATACCAATATTTGCTAGCTGATATCACTAACACAGTAATAAATAACCACTCTGACACTTTGGTATATCAAACAAACACTGACCAGGCAGAATGATAGACAGCCAAGGCCAGTTGGCCTGTTCAACCCTTTCCTGAGTGGCATACCCTGCCTGTCCCCTCTGCACAAACATAACCAATTAACCAACACAGCTCAGCCCAGCTGGTAGTAACATCTAAACTGAACCAGAAAAAGAAATGGGAGGATGAAAAGAGGGATTGCTGCTGAGTGAATTTCCAAATCTATGACCAGGGAAGGGATGATAAGAAATAACTTGGCTTCTTCACAGAATCTGAAGGAATCTGCTCCCAGAGTATTCATAAATACTGATGCCCTCTCAAACCAAGGATGTGGTCATCATTTTATCAATCACAGTCGCTTGAGGGCAAGTCTATCTGCACTGCAAATAACACTGCTGCCACTGCATACAGCAGAGTCAGAGCAAATATTTAGATATTGATGCTGTGCATGTCTTAGCATCTCATTCTATTTTTTTCCACTTTTATGAAAATATCACACATTACTGTTTATTGACCTTGACTACATTTATTATTGCCATCCAGATATTCCATGTCATGTCCCTGTACAGAGAATGTTTTCATTAGCAAAATGTACTATAACAACTGTAAGAAGCTTTTTTTTGAGTGCTACTGAAAGGTATCAAAGTATGCAGATTATTGTTTAACTCGGCAATACTTTTTCTTCAAAAGTTATGCAAAAGACTTGTTGAGTTTCAGACTTCTTTTTCTGAACTTGAGTAAGACTACAGCTCCTTCCCTTGTCAAACATTAAGCGCATAGCCTACAGTATCAAATAGGTGGGGCTTTGCAACTATTGTCACTTCACTTCATCTCCTTGTAAGAAATCTCTGATATAGGTTATACATGACCAAAAACAGGAGCTGAAAATGCAATGAAAAGGTCAAATGTTTTACATTTGCCAAGTGTCCAGGACGCACTCCTAACATGTTTGTTAACCTAAAAAAGGATGGAGCCTTGCAGGCTGGACAGAGGTAACACCAGAATGAGGTTTAAGTCTTGATGGCATATTCAGTGAACAGTGTTATAATAAGGACTGTTTTTAAATAATTGTTCTTAAGGTAAAGAGTGACGTTAAAAGTCAGATAAAGGGAACAGGGATGGGAACGGCCTAAGCTCCTGCTGTGAGGGTTGGGAGCTTACAGTTAGGGATTTAAGTGACAACTTCTAAATAATGACTTTCATTTTGAATACTCTTGATCGAGGTTGTTGGTGGTCATATTTACAAACCTTATACACTGCTTGGAAATGGTGCAATACACCTATACCTTGGAATGAAAAAGCTGTATACAGTAGATGTCCTACAAATGTTACAGTCATGGTTTGTTGTAATTCAGTTACTTAAGTCTGTAAACCAGGAAGGGATTAGAAAAAAAGCAGAAATAAAATAAAAGAAGCCAAAGCAAGGAAAGGGTTAGATTATTCCATGTGTCTCATAGAAATCAAGAGGGGAATAGACAATTCAGCAGAGAAATAAATCTTTAGGGTGCTCAGTATAATATCTTGGAATATTAAGGGACTGTATTCTGTATTCTCCTGTTAAAAGGGCTAGAGTATTCATGTTGTTAAAATATAATGCAAGTATATAATACAGCTGCATTAGAGACAACTGTTAA
The DNA here is from genome assembly GCF_019279795.1 of Protopterus annectens. Classification (NCBI taxonomy): domain Eukaryota; kingdom Metazoa; phylum Chordata; order Ceratodontiformes; family Protopteridae; genus Protopterus; species Protopterus annectens. Next base: position 481,963,411 of record NC_056747.1, on the reverse strand, counting down.
TGGAAGTATGCCTGCATTACTGAAATGGGTACATAATGGTGTTCTTTTCTAGTTTTTCCTATGAAAGAAGGCAAAGGGTATCACAGGTAATTTGTGAAATTGTAACCTATGAAATGCAAGGAAAAGGAGGTGGTTATGTTGGTCAAAGGAATGTCAATACATACAATCCTGGGTATAGACTTGAGTATCTATGGTATTAAATTGGGATGAAATGGCTAAGCTTGAAATGACCTCTAGGTCGATAGCCTAGTATCCTAGTATGATCCTATGTTAGAGCAGCACCTGGTGACTTTATTCAGTTGTTATATCAACTCCCCCCCCCCCCCAGCATAAATGTTTGGATCTAGCTGTAATGGAAAAGGTGCATGTTATTTTATGAGTAAATAGTAAATTTGGTGGGACTTTGGAAAATTATTATAATCAGGTGAGATACATTCAACAACATACATCTCAACTGCAGATATTTTTGCAGATTGCCCAGATTTTTTCCTCATATTCTTGGTCTATTTTTCATAAAATGTGTGGTTTTGTGGCAAATCACTGAGGAATAATCACTAAATAATGACAGACATTTTAGTTTCAGACTTCATATCCTTCTGAAAATGCTTACTATCACAAATCCTGTTACTTTATAAACTTTCTCAGTTTATGAGAGTAGTATTTAAAATATGTCAATATTTTTTGGCTTTTGTCCCCATTATGTTAGGTTTTGCCCAAATTTCTTGTGCTAGGAGGTTGAGTGGTTTGCTAGGCAATTAATGGTTAATAGGTGTGTACTAGACTAATGGCCCTGGAGCCTTTACAAACCTGGCCCATAGGATTACCCTGGCATTGTGCCACCCGACCTTCCGTTCCCAGTGCCTCTGTCGAGTAAAGCCACTGGAGTGATCCCTGGGGTGAATTTTCTATTTCTCATGCACTCATCAAGATTTCTCTTGAAGAAGGCCAGTGAGGTGTTCTGCTTGGCATGTATGGGAAGTCTATTCGATAGCAGGGGCAGTCTCTGGGTTATGAACCTGTCCCTGCAGCATGTTCTGTTGATTGTGGTAATGAGGTTGAGGTCTTTGGAGTGTGTGGTGGGATTGGAATTTCTTTAGATGTAGCATTTCTAAAAGAGGTGGGTCAGACATGGCTTTGTAAGTCAAGCTAAGTACTAAGTAGGCGATATAAGACAGAGAATAGTTGGAGGTTTTTTAGTCTGTCCATATAGGACAAATGTTTAAGGCCTAGGATCCTCTTTGTGAGGTACTTTTGCGGCCTCTCCAGTTGTCACAGGTGTTTAGTGAGGTACATGGCAAATGGGGCATTGTACTCGATGATTGGCCTAATGAGGGAAGAGTAGAGGGAGACAATGACCTCTTTCTTCCTGGATGCAAAACCCTTAGTAATGAGATGTGCCACATAGAAGGACTTTCTGACCACAGTGGCAATGTGGTGGTCAAAGGAGAGGTTGCTGTCAACCTGGGTCCCCAGATCTCTTATAATGCCTTCAGTGTTCAGTGGACCACCATCGATGTGGTAATTCATGGGAATCAGATTTTTCCCAAAGGGGACAATGACACATTTTTTGGCATTGAGCTTAAGGCCATGGTTCTGACACCAGTCGTTGGTCTCAGTGAGGCCATTCTGTAGGATGTCAACATCACTTGGGGAGTTAATAATAGCTCCCAACCTGCAATCGTCTGTGAACTTTGTCAGCCATAGTCCGTTTGTGTAGGCCTGGACGTCAGAGAAGTAGATACCAAACAGGACAGGACCCAGGACCTAACCCTGTGGGACTCCAGTCATGACTTGATGTATGACTTGGAGTCAGCTACTTTCACACTGTGGGTTCTACCTGTGAGCCAGTTTGCAACCCACCTAGTGATATAGAGGTTGATGCCTAGCTTAATGAGTTTTTCTATGATTCCTGAATGGGGAATGGTATCAAAGGCCTTGGCCAGATCAAGGTAGGCTGTATGAACCACCTTGCCTTCATCCACAGCTCTGGTGACTGACTCATAGAAGTTGACCAAGTTAAGCAGGCATGATAAACCCTTCACAAAACCAAACTGTGTGGGATCCAGAATTTGGATATTCCCTTTATCCTTGTTTATTAAGTCTATGATGATGCACTCCATAGCTTTGCATATCAGACTCATCAGGCTAATGGGGCAATAGTTCCCAGGGTCTGTAGTCACTCCACATTTGTGGAGAGGGATGACTGTAGCAGTGTGCCATTCGGTAGGGACAAAGCCTGAGGTGAGGCTGTGATTGAACAGGGCACATAGGTGAGGTGCCAGTTCACTCTGTAGTTCATGTAGAACACAGCCAGGGATATTGTCAGGTCCCATAGAAGCTATATTATTGGCCTTGGACAGTGCTGTTTTAACCTGTGTAGCAGTAATACTGTGTGCCTGGCAATTTACTGGTATTGTGACTGGTCCCTTGCTGGGGAGAGAGGGGTAAAGTTGGTACTGAATCTGTCAGCCATTATATTGGCAATATCTGTTGGCTTGGTATAGGAGGTACCATTGTGCAGTAGCTCAGAGCAAATCTGGGTATTGCTGTGGAGATTCTTTACATAACTATAAAAGGCCTTGTGGTTGTCTTTACTATCTGCTGCAATTCTGTTTTCATAGCTAGCTTTAGAAGATTTGATGAGGGATTTCAACTTTTTGTTTAGGCTGATAAGGGAGTTTTTGCAGTCTTGGGACTTCACCTTATTCCACACTGGTTTCCTCCTTCTGTTGTAGAGTTTGTTTAGGGCAGGGGACCACCAGATTGGCTTTCTTTTTTTTTGAGGAGAGCATCTTGGATCTATTGGGTATGGCAAGATCCATGCATTTGTGTATGTGTTTCTACAGTGCAGTGGTGTATGATTCGGTGGTCATGGAACTGATCTCTATTTGCATGAGTGCCGTGAAGTTAGCCACCTCTGTTTTTAGCAGCCCAAAGTTAGCTTTGGAGAAGTTTCTCATGGCGGTTACCTTTGCAGGGGGGGGGGGGTTCAAAGGTGATTAATTTGTGGTTGGATCTAACCAGGGAGGAGGTGACTATTGGTGTAGAGCAACAGTTGCCCAAGATAGTAGTGACCAGGTCAAAGATGTTGCTACCTCTAGTGGGGGTAAGAACAAGCTGGTCCAGGGCTTTGGAATTAATGAATTCCAGGAAATGTTGAGCAAGTGTATTGGTACATGAGTAGTTTTCCCAGTTAATGGATGGGAAGTTGAAGTTGTCCAGTATGAGAGTGTTAGGTTGGACCCTAATATTCTCCAGGGTGCTTAGGAACGTGGAGTGCGAGTCTTGGGACATGGTTGTGGCTCTATAGCAGGCTATGACATGAATCGCTGTCTTACCCAATGTTAGCTGCACCTAAAGTATCTCAAATGCATTATGCTGGGCTACCAGTCTGGAGGTGTGTGCATCCTTTATGAATATGGAACACCACCGGCTTTGGAGCTTCAGTCCAAGTTTTGAGCCTGAAAGGTGTGGAATGAGTTATAGCTTGGTAATGCAGGGGTGCTTTCTGCTGCCTTGAACCAGGTCTCTGTTACACCACAAATGTTGATGTTCTCCATTTTAAGGAGTGCTTTGAGTGAGTGCATTTTGAGATTTAGACTTCTAGCGTTGAGCAGCATGACCCTCAGATTGCATTTGTTTGTAGCTCTTAAGGTGGTAATCTGGTCTTTGGAACACTGACTAAAAAAGGCACTATAGGGTTGGCAAGAGCCTTGCCCAGTATCCCGAAGCCCAGGGGTGACAGATGCAGGCCATCTCTGGCAAAGTATCGAGGTCTGTCAATCATGGTAAGGTAAGACAGAATACCACTTTATGGAATTAGTTGGCCTGCTATACACAATGCACCAGGTTAGCACATTTCAGAAATCAGTGATATGAGAAGAGATATCTCATACAGATATAATTCCTTCTGAGCTATAAATAATATGCTTGTAACTAAAAGGCAAGCAAGAAGGGTATTTACTTTTCAGATGGAACCAACAACACTGGCGCATCATGATCTACAGGTGATGGCTTTGAGGATACATATGGTATATTGGATAGGTTTATTAAAACTGTGCCTTTTTAAAAGGACAAGGGTTCCACCAAGAACTAGTAGTGCAGTCCGTAAGGTGGGCAGCACAAAAGAAGTTAAGCTCTAGGACCCTTAAACATCAATAGGGAAACATTAAATCTGAAATAAAAACTTGTCTGTAACAAAAGCATGAGTGACAGGGGACATCAATAACAGTGAAATTCAAAGTAGTGTCAAAACAACGGCTGAGAGATAGGGAAGAAATATCAGGGAAATTAGGGAAGCACTAGTGAAATATCTAGGCTATAAGATAGATAAATGAACACAAATAGCAAGAATGGAGATAAGAAGACCACAGCATAAAACAAATCCAAGGAATCAAACAGGTATGTGTTTAGTATGTTGAATGATAGTTTTTTGAGTCATATTATATCTAAGCCATTATTGGATTACTTTTTGATTTCACATCCTGTTATACCATTAATTCAAGGCGAACCTAAGCTACACAAAAATTCTAGCAACCCCCCCACTCAGACCGATTGTGTCTGGTAGAGGGTGGGTCACCCATCCACTATCAGTTTTTGTTGAGAAGTGGTTGAGGCCTGTTGTTGATAAATCTGAACAAATTCTAAAGGATAGTAAACAGTTACTATGTGATTTATTACCTATCACTCTGAACAACCAAAATATGTTGAAAGAAAGTTGGTTGGTAACATTGGATGTAAATTCTTTATTTACAGTTATACAGCATCCTTATGGTATTGAGGCGTAAAAATATATATAGGAAATAACAGTACATATGATGCGACACAAATTGATTTAATTTGTATGCTGTTAGAGATCATTCTCAAGAATAATGTGATGCTGTTTGATGGGAAATACTACCTGCAACTGGTAGGTGTTGTGATGGGTACACCATGTGCCAACAGTTACGCAAATGCTGTGTTGGCACATTGGGAGGATGAAGCAATTTTGATGAATGGTACCTACAAACCTTATATTTATTTATATAAACGGTTTGTAGGTGATCTCTTTTTTATTTGGACTGGTTCATACATGCAGCTGATGCAATTTGTAGAGCATTTAAACGAAAGTTTTTTGAGATTTACATCGAAAGCTGCTGAAACAATGATATCTAGATGTAGCCATTATGAAAGATCATGGAGGTGTTTTTTCCACTACTTTGTATAGAAAAACATGTCGAAGAAATAGCATCTTATCTCGGGACAGCATGCACCCGGCATATGTATATAGCAATATAATAAAGGGACAAGGTATGTGGATATCTAGGTTGAATACTGATGATAGAACCTTTATGAATGACTTAGATACCTTTAGGGAGGAGTTGGTTGAATGTAAATATACTAGGCAAGAAATTGATTATAACCTTGGATATGTTAAAAATTTAAGAAGTACAAAAGCTAAACCTTATATGAGTAATACAAATTTGGAGACTAGGAATATATCTGAAATTAGAAATAAAGATAATTATAATATAAATAGAGCTTTTTTAAGCTTACAATATTCTAGTAATATTAACATAGTAAGGGATATTGTGAAACGGAATTGGTTTATTCTGCAAACTAATGCCCAAATTAAAGAGATCGTGGGTGATAAACCACGTTTTAGATATAAGAATAAACAGAATTTGAAGAGATTGCTATGTAACTTGGATAAACAATGCTCGCAGAAGAAGTAAGTGTTTAAACCATATTTAATATCTTGTGGGAAGTGTAACATATGTAAATTATTAAGTGTGGATAATATTTTTATACATTCCATGACTGGCATTAGATATGAATTCAGAGTAAATGCTACATGCACCACCAATGACCTGATATATCTTGCAGTCTGTAATGACTGTACATCATTTTATGTAGGAATGACGAATAGGTCTCTTCGTGAAACAATTAGGGAACATCTTTCTGCCATTTGCAATGATGATGTTGAAAGAAGTGCATTAGCCAAACATATAAGGGTGAATAAAAGCCATACTTTCAAATTTTTAGTTATATGTAGTATAGATTGTGGTTTAAGGCTGGGTGATAAGAAAAGTGTTACTGAACAAAAGGAATTACATTGGATAGTCAAGTTACAGGCCAATAAATGCCCTGGTCTTAATGAATGGGTATCTATAAAACCTTTACTTGTTGTTAAAAGATTTAAGTAATTTTTAATAAACCTTTTATACTTGTGTTTGATTATATATATGCATGTATCTTCAAATTTAGTATGTTTTTTAGAGTTATACCTTTAAGGCTAGTAATTGATTGATTGTTAATGCAAATGATTTAATCAATGATGTATTTAAATGGCATGCAGGTTCTGTTTGAATGAAGTCTGAAGAAGCATCTGTTGGATATGACAGCACTCATTTGGTACCTGTTTGATTCCTTGGATTTGAAATAAATCATTGGTTTTATGCTGTGGTCTTCTCATCTCCATTCTTGCTATTTGTGTTCATTGTTCTAAATTTTTTGGAGAAGGTGAAGTTTATCCGTAGTGGCTGCATCCGTTGTTCTTTTTCTTTATAAGATAGATAAAGCAATCAGAACATTTAAAGAAGGTTAAACAGGTCTTAAAAGAGATGGAAAAATGTAAAGTCCATGATGCAGAAGAGTTGTCAGTGGAACTTGTTGGAAAAAAGGGATTTTTCTGACAATTTTACAACTTTGGCTAATCCTGTGCTAGAAACAGTTGAGATCCATGGGAGTAGGAGAAGGTGAGTGATAACTGCTATACCAAAACAATGCAAGAAGTAAATTTAATTAGCTCTGTTAGAGCTATTGTCATACTGAATCATGTCTATTAATTGCCTTATATTGGCCATGATGAAAAGATTAACTAAGAGCTTACCTGGATTCATTGATCTACCTCACAGTAGGTTTTGTGCAGGAAGAATGACTTTTGATAATACGGTTAAAATTGTTTCTCAGATAGAGGATGTGGATAAATCAGGTTTAAATATTGATAAGCTTTGGCATACAAAAAGTATTTTATTTTGTTATCTGGAAGCATTTGCTACAGGTAGTGGAAAAGCCAACATTTCCTACGAAATTTAGACAGCTGTTAGAAAGTATTTACAGAACAACCACTACATAGGTTAAGGAAGGTCCCCAGTTATTAGAAGAATGTATTCACTGAAAAGGAACAAGGCAGGGTTGCCTGATGTCCTTCTTTTGTTTGTGATGTACGTGGAGCCATTGGTGGAAGACTATAAAAGAGGTTACAGTTCGCTAGGTATAGGATAGGTCAATACATAGGTTCCTAGGTATTAACTAGGCTAATAACCACCAAAGCCTTTATAAGCCTAGCCACACAACACAAACCAACTGAGCCCTCTTGTAACATGTGCATCTTAATGCGGGGGCATTTGTTTGGATGTTGCTAACAAATTATATAGAGGGAGGACTATATTAGTCAGGAAATGTTTACTGTCTGCCTATGTCTATAAGAGACATGGAGGACAACACAGGAATGAATTTATGATTACCCATCCAGGGTTAGTTAGGGAATGTTTACTGTCAGCCTCTGTCTATAAAAGACACGGAAGCCAGCTTGGGGATGAATTTTCAATTTCCCATTTAATGGTCAAGATTACATGTGAAGACGGTTAGGGATGGACTCTGCTTCACATGGGTGGGTACCCTATTCCAGAGTTGGGAATCCTTTAAATCAGAAAACTATCTACACCAGCATGTTCTATTTTATGTTGTGAGCAAATTTCAACTCCCTGGACTTAGTGTTTCTGGTGCTGCTCATTTTGCAGATGTTGAAATGCTCCATCAGGGCTGGATCTAAGGCTGCATTATATGCCAAGCACAGATCACATCTCAGCAACAAGTGTAGAGACAGTACTCTAAGGGGATCTGTATTGGACAGTGTGTTACTATCCTTGATTATCTTGGTAAGGCATCTCTTTGGGTGTTCCAGCCGCTGCATATCCCTTGTCAGGTGCATGCCAAACAGGGCACTGTAGTCAATGATAGGTTTGGTATGGTATTAGTAGAGTAGCACTATAACTTCCTTGAACCAGGATGTCATAATCTTTTTTGGAAACTGAGCAACATAAAATAATTTTCTTACTGTCCTGGCTACGTGTTGGTCTAAGTCAGGATTACTGTCTACATATGTTCACAGATCTCTAACTATCAGATCAACCGTTCTTCTTCTTTCAGCTTTTTCTCAGTTAGGGGTCACCACAGCGGATCACCTGTCCACTCATGATTGGCAGTGGAGTTTTACTGTGTCGAGTTGCCAGCCTTGTGCTCAACCTTCCACAGAAGGCACACACATGCATACACCCACATTTAGGGCCAATTTAGAGTGCCCAATCCACCTACTGCATGTCTTTGAGATGTGGGAGGAAACCAGAGCACCCCGGAGGAAACCCAAGTGACCACAGGGAGGACATGCAGACTCCGCACAGAAGGCATCCCAGCCGAGGATCAAACCGAAGAACCTCTTGCTGTGAGGCGGCAACGCTGTGGCTGCCCTAACTATCAGATCAACTGTTACAGATCTCTTATCAATAGAGTAGTTTGCCTGGGTAGACATTATACCATAACACATATAAATTATAAATTGTACATGAATGACTTGATGATTCATTTGACTAAACCAGATATCAGTGTTGAAAGAGAATTTTTGACAAACTGAAGATATTTTTTACAAAGCATGCACTGATCCCATACAGATGGATTTGTGGCACACCTGAAAAACAATTAGCATCAAAATTATCCACTCTAAGAACCTAAACCTCAGCTGCAACATAAACAGGACATGTTGGGGGGAACAGGTAAGTGTCTCAAAGTTGATCCCTTTTTTGGAGCAGGTTTTCCATCCAAGTGAAACAAAGCTCATCCCTAACCATATTTAACTGTGAATTGGACATAGACTTGGGAAATCACAAGTTTACCATCTATGTCTCTAATGGACAGGGACAGCCTGTGAATACTTGATGTGTACAAGCCTATATTGTAACTGTAAAATTCTTTGGGGTACTGGCATGTCAGTAATATTTTGATAAATTTGGGGTAAGCTTAAAACAGCTCTTATGTAGATTACCTATTACTTATGATCCTATGGCTATCCTGATCTAAAAATAGTATGAGATTGGTGGCCAGTGGGGACCTATGCAAGGCAGAATTAAGATGTGACCCTCCAAAAATGATAATCCTTTTTACAATCTCATGTTCCTTATATAAGACATATAATGTAAGCTTCCACTTTAAACTATGGTAAAAAAATACATACAATGTAAAATCATTATATTATCAGTATATTTCTTAACAAGTTTGAACTTTTGCTGTTTCTACAACTCATGGGAATGCATATAAAAGTATTTTGAAGAATATCTTATATAAGAAGTGATCCATCCTTTAATTAGTTGTTCCTTTGCTCTAACATAATTCAAAATCCTTTTTTAGAAGATTCATTAGAGTTGCACAAACAGTTTGAAAATCATTTAAGAAGGCAATAAATGCTACAGGGTGCACAACAGAATTCTGCAGTGTTCAGAAGATGATGCCACTACAAGACAGTCTCAAGAATAAAGGTCAAGAGTTTTGTCAATGAATGTATTACTTAGAGAACACTGCACTTCAGTTTCTCTTTCCTCCCAATGATCATATGTTCTTAAAGGATATGATTACGACACTATGAGTATATTCTGTGTAAGTGCAAATGAGAAATATATACAGTGCTACTGTACTATGGCTGTGATGTTCAAAAGTGTGTACTGTAACACGTTATACAGTAAGTCATTTGCCAGTTACTTGCATAATCCACTGAAGCGTGGCTAGGAGCTGCAGCTTATCCTGGCACACTGTAGGCAAAGGCATAGAGGCTTATCTTCAGTAGGGCACCAACCCATGACAGAATGCACAACAATACACAATGTCACCCTGCATGCACATCCACAGGCAGTTTGAAGAATGGTCATTTTAAAAATGACATGTCTTGGGATGACAGAATACACAAAAATACACAATGTCACCCTCCATGCACATCCACAGGCAATTTGGAGAATGGTCATTTTAAAGATGACATGTCTTGGGAATGCAAGAGGGTACAGGAGCACCCAGGGAAACCTCACAAACAAATGAAGCACATTAAGACTCCAGACAGAAGGCACCTTAGCTGTGAACCAAATTGAGGAACAAAGTGTTGTGATGCAGCAATGCTATCTGCTGTACCCTCCACATCAAACATGCTAAAAGCAGAGAAAATCAATGGAGCTCCTATATAAAACATGATACACAATATGACAGCCATGCGGTGGAGCAGTTCTGACTCTGGTTATATGGATCTGGGTAAACTCCAAACAAAAACATTTCTACAAAAATGAAAACATACCATTTAATAAATAAGTATGATTTTGTTTATTCACCACTTATGTCCATTATATCGTTCTATTTTTAGCACCTCAATGTCAGTTGCTTTATAATGACCCTATATTTTAAAATGACAGGAAATACAGCAAATAACTGCAAAGCTCTTCTACTATTACCCACAAATGAAACTGATTTAAAAGGATCATGAACATATGTACACTGTTACAGACATAAAACCATCAAGAGCAATTTCTATAACTATTGAGCCAAATGAACTATCCATTTATGACATGTATTTGAAGAAAGAAAATGAAAAATAAAGCTTCTGACAAACCATGCTGTATTATATGTGCTGAATAACAGTATATCTAATTATGGAGCAATACAATCAGGAAATACAGCAAATAATAGATGTTCTTGTCCTATAAGAAATAAATCATATCAGTGTTCTTATATGTTCTCTAATAACAGGCTGTGTTAAAGAAGTGCAATCTAGTTTCCTAAACAAGTTTTCAGATGAAATTATTATTTTCAGTCTATTATAAAAAAATAGAAGCACACAATCAATCATATCTGCTTTTGTAGAAATCAGAAACATTTCTCAAAAAATATGTAGCTTGGCTTATTTCTTCCCTCTGTGCCACAGATTTGATGAGAATGTCGCATTTCATGAAAATGTAGTTATATCTTATATAACCTATACAGCTTGCATTATAAAGAATTAATAGCCTACAGTTAATTCATTTCATTTAAACCACTTTCTTAAAATAAGAATTAAATTATGTGAAGTGAAAATTAAGTTATAATAAAGCTAAAAGGATATTAAAAATGTACATTAACAATATTTCTAGAGATAGTATTTTTCTATAATTCATACATAAATCTCCTTGAACATGGATATAAATCCAATGCATAGGAATTAATGATTCATTTTATTTCTGACTCCATAATTCCAAGATGATTGCAGTGTCATTATTCATTACAGAAGCTCACAGAGTGTCTAATATCTATTGAAACACTATCAGGTGAGGCATGATCTAACTGTAAACATGAATGTATAATGTATTAGTCAGGAACTATAAGGGTGCAGAGCAGCTTGTCATCTAATTTAGTGATTTGTCATGACCAACTCTGCTACCAACTATTCGTACAAGATACACTTCCCAATTATAAGAAAACCCTACTATGTAAAACCTTGTGTTTTCATATCAGTAAACCACTTAAGTATATTTTAGGCATGCCTACATGATGTGTAGAAATATCAACTATATCTGCTCTCCAGTTAAAATTAATTTATTTCATGCAATATTGGCCTATAGGTATTGCAAAGCATCTGGTTTTCAATTAGATTTTGAACTGGATACTCAATAAACTTCAAAGAGCCCCATTTTTTTTCCTGTGTTAAGTAGTGCTTTTCTCCCTGGGCCACCGCTGAAAATGGGCCCATGTGACCCAGTTAGACTTTCTCGGTAAACAAATGTTAATAAATAAATAAATTAATCTGATTTTAAAATACATTTACAATAAATCCTAGTTAAATAATAAGAGTTGTTTATCTTTCTACAATATAGAAAGTGAATCAATGAAACCTTGGAATATAATGCTGAAATATAAAACTAAGGTGCAGGTATAGCATGCTAAAGGCAAAAAATATAAGATTTGCAATATTCATACTTCTACTGAAAAAAATATGACAGCAGCATGTAATGCCATGACATCTTTGAAGGCAGTAAGTCATCCCTCTACCTCACATCCCATTACTTACTTGCTTATTCTACCTAAACTGCCACATATCGGAGAAAGTGAAAAAGAAAGCCATGTTGGAAATGTAATGTTCTGTACCACTGACGGGTTGTGACTTCAGAGTTAAACAAGTTGGAAGTACAGGTATAACGGGGTTCCTGCTCCTCCTCAAAAACAGATCACATTTAAACATAGATTTGTCTTAAGAAATGAAGTGGCTTTCCATAGTCTAATACATTGCTGCTTAGAAGGTAAGTTTGCGGTAAAGAGTTAGTTTTTACATTTATATTTATGTAATCTTTTCACTTTACTATAAGGTACATATTGCACTTTAAAACTGTGCTACAAAATACACAACTTCAATTAACCTATCATAAGATAATCACTGCTGTAGTACATTCAGGGAAATGTCTCGCATAATGGAAAGAGTTAATAGAGCTAAGGTATCATTTTAGCTGTTGCATAGGTACATATTAGTAAACCTGTGGTTATGCAGGTCAAAGGAATGCAATCATTTTTGTCATATAGACTGGCATGCAAAGAATGCATATTAAGAACATGATGCAATTTCCTTCTGAGGATATCCATTTTAGGCAAATTAAATTTAATAACAGGTACTTTCAAGTTATTATATATGAAAATTTAGTTTTCAGGCTAATATTATCTGAGCAAGTGCAAGGGATCCAAATGTCAACTAGCCATGTTTCAATATACAGGTAATTAAAAGCAGGTAATGCAAAGTTTATGTTTACCAAGTTAAAGGAAATAGTAAAAAACATTTTTTTTCTTTTTCCCTCAATTTGTGGGCAATTATACAGTGAGCAATGAGGTATATGGAGAATTAGTTTCCCTAAAAAAATTACCCATCGAAATATGCTGCTGTATTCAAACAATTCAGTTCAACCAGCATTTTTTCATCAATTGTGCATGAATGTAACGCCAAGCAAACATTAATGCAGTCATCATTATGAAATCATCCTACAAAAAGAAAAGTAATGAATCAAAATATTTTCATCAGACAAATTTATATTAACTGTATCATAAAACATTTAATTTTATGTGGACATGTCAGATAAAACTGACAACAGCATGATCATAATTTGCACACAACTTCACTAACAACGTTAATGTACTATCTTGAAGACTACAGCTGTTGCTACATACACCTACACACATACACATGTTTGCATACATTTCACACATACTACTACATGTACTGTTCATGATATTGTATGCTTTTGAAATCTGGTTTTTACTTTAAAGCTATAAACAGCAGCTAAAATGTGCATGTATATATACACATATATATATATATATATATATATATATATATATATATATATAATACAAAATGTGTAGTTCCAGCAGTAACAACCAAGAAATAAAACACCCAAGTCTGCTGAATGGGGAGTCCGGATCCAATAATTCGTCACCACGAATGTGAAGTTTCCACAATTTTATTAAAACATACTTTCATATCAAAAAACTGTAGTAGTTAAGCGCTTTCATCTATCACATAGACTTCTTCAGAACTTCTTCAGAATTTATATATAATGTATATATACATTTACAGATATGCATACACACACAAACATATATACACTGTGTATGTATATCTATATATATATATATATATATATATATATATATATATATATATGGTTCTAGGACTATTAACTGAAAGCACATTTCACTGAAACACATTTGACTGTGCACAATTCACTGAAAGCTCAATTCACTGAAAACACAATTCACTGAAACACATTTCACGGAAAGTTATATATGGCCTTTTCCCCACTGTAGTGTGACCCCGGAGTTAGAATATATAGTAAGGGGTGTGTGGGGGCACTGGCCCACACATTTGGGTGCGTGGGGGGTGTAGTCCCCACCTATTTTAAATATTTTGAACTATACACATGGATACTTGCAATTTCAATAAATTACATTTTTCTAAACTTAATATATATCCAAACTACGTTCATAGGTTCAAAGGTAGGTACTAGGATATCGGCCCAAGGGCCTATGTAAGCCTAGCCAGCAAGGTTCCATAGCTTACACCACCCAAGAAAGTTATTTTCCTGTGTCACTGTCCAGAAGAGACACAACAGTGATCCCCGGGGTGTATTTCCTATTTCCCATCCACTCATCAAGATTTTTCTTGAAGAGTGCTAATGAAGAACTTTGCTTGACATAGATGGGTAGCTTGTTCCAGAGTATAGGGAGTCTCTGGGACAGGAATCTATCCCTCCAGCATGTCCTGTTTATTGTGGTGACAAGGTTTAGGTCCCTAGAGTGTGTAGCTCGGAGGGATTGGGATTTCTTTAGGTGTAGCATGTCCAACAGCTATGGGTTTGACATAGCTTTATATGTTACTCAGAGATCACCTCTGAGTAGGCGATATGCTATGGAGTAAAGCTGGAGTTTTCTGAGGCAGTCAGTGTAGGGCATTTGTTTGAGGCCAGTAATCCTCTTTGTGAGGTACTTCTGTGGCCTTTCCAGCTGCTGCAGATGTCTTGTGAGGTACATTCCAAAAGGGGCATTGTACTCTATAATGGGTCTAATGAGTGACGAGTAGAGAGGAACAATGACCTCTTTTTTCCTGGATGAGAACCCTATTATGATGAGGTGTGCCACATAGAAGAACTTCCTGACTACTGTGGTGATGTGACTATCAAAGGAGAGACTACTGTCCACCTGGGTCCCAAGGTCTCTTATCATGCATTCGGTGTTAAGTAGATTGCTGCCTATGTGGTAGTTCATGGGTACAGAGTTTTTACCAAAGGGGATGACACTGCACTTTTTGGCATTGAGCTTGAGGCCACGGCTCTGACACCAGGCATCTGTCTCAGTGAGGCCCTTCTGTAGGATGTCTACATCATTTGGGGACTTGACTATGGCTCCTAGTTTGCAGTCATCTGCGAACTTCATTAGCCAGAGGCCTTCTGTGTTAGCCTGTACTTCAGAGAAGTAGATACCAAACAGGAGAGGTCCCAGGATGGAACCCTGTGGTTCTCCACTTGTCACTGCTTTGAAGTCAGATTTGGAGTCTGCAACTTTTACAGTGTGGGTTCTGTCAGTGAGCCAGTTGGCAACCCATCTTGTGACGTAGGGATTTATACCTAGTTTAGTGATTTTAGCTATAATGTCAGAATAGGGGATGGTGTCAAAAGCCTTGGCGAGGTTAAGATAGACTGTGTGAACCACCTTACCCTCATCCACAGCTTTGGTGACTGCCTCAAAGAAGTCGATCAGGTTCAAGAGGCATGATCTGACTTTCACCAACCCGAACTGGGTGGGATCCAGAGTTTGGAGGTTGCCAATGTCTTTGTTTATGAGTTCCATGATGATACGTTCCATGGTCTTGCAGACCAGGCTCATCAGGCTAATAGGTCGATAATAGGGCTATTCCCCACACACACCCCAATGTGGGGGGCGGTACCCCCACACCCCCTTATTATATATTCTAACTCCAGGGTCGCACTACAGTGGGGAAAAGGCCATATATAACTTTCAGTGAATTGTGCTTTCAGTGGTTTGTGCACAGTCATTTGACTTTCAGTGAACAGTCCTAGACCAATATATATATATATATATATATATATATATATATATATATATATATATATATATATATATATACACACACACACACACACACATATGTGTTTGTGTGTGTGTGTGTGTGTGTGTGTGTGCGTATGTGTATGTATGTAAAACAGTGTGTGCTGTATGTAAATTTAAAATGTTTTCAGTTTTGAGAAGATATGGAAGTACACAAGTGCAATGTTTTGTTGATAAGCTCCAGAAGAGGATACAGCTCTAAAAGATATGCATGTAGTTTTCAGCATGTTTTTGGATTCTTTTAGTTGTCAAACTTAAATATTTTTCAAACAAAACGGAAAGGTGGAACAACTTATACAATGAAAAATACAGACAGGTACATATGGCACATTTGATATGGACTTAAAAGAGCAATTTGCATTTTTGTTTCTTTTGTTTTGTATAATGGAACTACTGACAATGGATGAAAAGGAGACTTAAATATATAACATTTGAGACTCAATAGCTTAAGTCAGAACAATTAAAAACCTTAGTCATATACTTCCACCAAAAGTGAATATGTCATAGTGAAAATATTCATAATCCTGATAACGTCAGTTCTCTATATGACAACTTGAAGGAGTTTTGTTTCTGTTGCTAGAGGGAAAAACTGCTCAGCAAATTACTGCTACTTTCTGGCACACATGGCTAAAGCCCACGCTACTTCCCAAATGACTGGCATTGAAACAATGACTTGTATGCCTGTAAGACCTGACTGCCGCTGTGGTATGGCAGTAGCGTTGTTACCTCACAGCAAGAGGTTCTCCCGTTCGATTCTCGGCTGGGCTTGGGAGTGCCTTCTGTGTGGAGTCTGTACATCCTCCCTGTGGTTGGATAGCATTTGAAAGACATGCGTGTGTAAATGGGCATGCCTTCGTTGAAGGTTGGGCGTCGAGCTGGCACCTCGGCATTTCATAAAACTCTACTGCCAATCATTAGCAGACCGGAGTTCCGTTGTGGTGACCCCTTACCGGGAAAAGCTGAAAGACAAACAACAACATAAGACCTGGAAGGGTGGAAATGAGCATCTGCTTCTTGTTCTCTCACCCTGGGGGAGGCTGGTAGCATTGGTATGGCAGATAGGTGACACCCAGCAGGAACTAGTTGTGCACCCCATGGAACTCAAGTCTATTGAGACCACTCTGCTGTGTGAATTCACACTGTGAGCTGAGGGGAATTCTCAGATAGCAGCTATGGGAAGTTTAAAAAGCTACTGCAGTGAAAGAGAGTGGTGCACCAGGTGTGGGCCACACCATAAGCCCATCAAAAGTGGCCAACTCCTGCCACCCAAATCATACTGCAAGAATGAGCCTGTGGGCAATTTCCATTAATGAACTAATGGGCAGCATACCTCCCAGCTGTACAAGTTTTAAAAGATTGTCCAGATTTTTGCCTCACATTTTTGGTCTGTTTTCTATAAAATTGTGTTTTTCTGGCACATTAGTGGCAAATCTCTGACAAACGAAAATAATGACAGACATTTGAGTTTCAGAATTCATACCATTCAGAAAAGTTCATGATAATGCAAAACCAGTCATTCTATCAACTTTCTAAGTTTGTATGAGCAATATTTAAAAATTGCCCACATTTTTGGGCTTTTGCTCCACTTTTATTAATGGATTTGTCCACATTTCTTGCTCTAAGAGGTAGAGTGGTATGATGGCAGTAGGGCTGTCACTTGCCCGAGTTCCTAACTCCTGTGACCACAGAATGAACGAGATGATTGGTCGCAGGTACAGGGGCAACTAGGCTTCATCTTGTGGACATTCAAAAAATAATTATTTCCAATAAAACACACCAAACATCTTGCTGTTAGTAATGCCAGTTTTAACACTTATACACTGGAGGAATAATTTAGTCATTACTAATTAATTATTTCGTCCCCAACTGTATACAAAACTAATGTGACATAATATGCACTGCTGAAAACTTTAAGTGAAAATGGAAGTGTGTTATTGTAGGAAAATATTCTAAATGTCTGCATCACATTTAAGTGAATAGATAAACATAAGTGCTTTAATGTCTGACAGCAAAAAACACATTCTGCATCTTCAAGGTCTGTAAATAATTGCCATCAGCTTGTATGTGCTATTTTCATCACACCCTTAAAATGGAACATTTTGGATCTAAATAATACATACAAATACTCCTGATGTCTGATCTTCCATTTTCTTGTTATATATTTCCTAGTTACAAGTACTAGCTAAATTAATATAAAAGGACCATACTGAGTCTGTTTAAGCCTAAAGGATTACTTCAGAGAGAGAGAGAGAGAGAGAGATCAGGGATAATAACTATCAATGTGCTGAACAGGAGTCTGATTTATGTAATATAATTCTTGGATCCTAGGGCAACATAGTAAAATGTGTACGAAGTCTCCTAAACATCTATTACTTAAATGCCAGCTATCAGATTTACAGGTAAGATCCAAAAAGCTAGTCTATGAGGTATGCAAAATAAACAATGCACTATCTTCCATGGGTAGCAGCACAGAATACATTGGTAAGATATGCAAAATATTACCTTTGGAATTCAACAATTGGTTTTTCTATATGTTTTTCAGAGTTTTTATGAAAACTACTTAAAAACATATCTTTTCTATTCTGTCTGCATTTATATCACTGAAGTAAGTGCTGTCCATTGTCTAAATGTCTGGATGTGAAATATTACAGCAGTTATGTCTGGTATAAATAAATTAACATCATTTTTAGATTACAGACAGTATATGGTCTATGATACAGGACCAATGGTAAATGGACTGCGTATTTTTAATGTACTTCCTGAAATGGATGAACAGCTCTCTTCTTTTCTAATGGACCACCTTGCATCAACTTTCTTTGTTAAGTGCTAATATGGATGTGCTCCATGCAAGATGGGAAATCATGTGTTCACCAGATATGAAAAAGCATAAAAAGTAGAAGAATTTAAGATCTTTTGATGAAGGTGGGTTTGTTGTTCTTGATGGGTTATGCTTTTATATCTACTGAAGTTGTTGGAAAAAATGGTCAAGTGAAGTCTGTACTTAAGAGCTCCTGTACTCCGATGTATGAAATAAGCATTGCATAGAGTGAGAAATGCTTCTGTCATTAAACATTTGCAAGAAATGAAGAACCACAATATTCCAAGGTTATGACTTCTATTTTGCTTCAAATTTGGGATGCATCAGATTTATAACACAGATCACATGTGAAGTTTCTGCAGGTAAGATGGACAATATGTCATCTTTTAAAGGGGGGGGTTGTTGCCTCTGTTTTGGTGGAAGTATGGTGTACTAAGTGAGAGAGATTGTACAGAACAAGTAGTCAAAAGGAGAAATATACTTTTATTGTACTAACTATATGTGTAAAATGGAGCAGCAATGATTCCTGCTTGAATTTAATGATAGAGCAGTTTAGCTGTAGGGACCCTGAAACTTTTATTTTTTAAATACTTAGGATTTGGAATGCACCAGCCAAAATGGACATTTTCCCAAATGCATGATCGAGCTAAAATTAGTATTTAAGGACATAATTTTGTGAGCTTTACTGCATAACAAGATATGGCAGAAAAATCAATTGTTTTATGTTAAAGATGATTACTTCTGGGCTAGGTAGGACCAGTAAAAGCTACTCAGCATGCGAAAAAGGGTTGTGATTATCCCTGACAGATATCAGACCTGAGACATAGAATGAAAGTCAGATGCCAAGGACTGGGAATGTAACAGTAGGCCAGCAGGCAGTTTTTCTACATTCCCTTTTCTGCAGGAAACACTTATTTAAACAACTAAGGTAACTGAAATTTACACTTATCCCAAAAGCTAACAATGTTTGGGTGAGTGAGGTTAGGAGGCAGTGTATGCTGTTTTGTAAAATAACTCATTTGGTGCTGTTAATCATACTTTATCATAGAATAAACAAGTACAGGGAAAGGTACATCAATGACTGCATGTTTCATCTATATAAATTCCTCATGCCAGGGCTGTGGTACTTATAGTGATAACGCATTCACACTTCTCACTTCGGTAACTGCTCCACTGTTCTGAACAGGAACATGCAGGTCACATGACACAACATACCCAACAGCACTAAGTTACTGCAATTTACTCTTTCTTAAAGCATTACCCTAATTACATGGCTACCTCAATAATATGAATCATTAGATTAGGTTTCTATAGCATACCAATCATAAAATATAGTTCTCTGTCCCATCAAAACAGGTGCTGTGACAGCAAGAAAAGACACGTTCCCTTGTTTGAAGGGGACAAAAAGTAACACATCAAGGGCAATAATATCATCTGACTTCAAATATCCTTCCCTTCCTTAAGGCACATGTGGACGTTATGCTGCAAAGTGCTACTTTTCCTCATGAAATGGACATCCATCACCGGACATCAAAGCAGTACATAAGTTGACTGCTATCTGATACAGGTCTATGACAAGTATAAAAATATTACAAATTTTTGGTAGACTTCTAAATGCTTTTATTTATTTATTGGCATTAAATTACTGGGAACATCTGACTGTGTAGGAGTTCATTTTCAGTGCAAGGCTGGGAAGAAAAGTATCACAAAATATTTTAAGAACAATAATTTTACAATCTTCAAAAATAGTACAAAAACATCTACAGTTTAAATAATTATATCAAATTAGAGATAATATGAAATATTGGATAAGAATAGTTTACAAATTATATGAGAATGAGTTAACATTTAGAGAACTTTTAGCCAGTTTATAGAGAAATTAAAGATAAGTTAATATAATACAAATAGGAATTGCAATATGAAGTGACAGAAAAGCAAGCTCGTGAAAGAGAACTTGATTGAAATAAGGAAGTGAGAGAAGAACAGAGAATAAGGAGGTGTACGGCATGAACAGATATATTTGTCCACATTTATGGATATAGTTTATCCTGGTGTTGATCAAGAATTTAGTCAGCTTTTCACTAAGAGGTTTTTCAGAATGGTTTTGAAGGACGGGAGGATGGGTACTGACCTGATGGATACAGGTAAGGAGTACCAGCCCTTAACAACATAGTACAAGTACAGACAATGCCCATCAGATTTGATAGGTTTGTGAACATAGAGGAGTATTTGATCATTGGATTATACTGACTGGACACATGGCTATTTAGTGTTGAGCAAGCAGATGGTTGTTGGATAAATTACTAGGTGATAGAAGCTGTGTATATGTTTATCAATGTGGTAGTTCTAACCAGTTTAGGTTTTCAGTGCTATACATTGGCGGCTTCTGAAAGGGGTATTTGCTGCAAATTTAAAAACTTTGTTATAGCATAGTTCAAGTTTTGAGTTTTATGATTCCTGAACGTTAGTAAGGATGGGAGCACCATAGAGTAGTGAGGGGAGGAGATAAGTAGTGGCAAGTATAATTTTAGTTATGCTGGTAAGAAAGTTTTTTGCTCTGTAAGGCATTCCTCATGTTTTGATGACTTTTAAAGCATATAACACTTTCTACTGTTAAAATAAGGCCAGATATTTATCAAAACTTTAAAATTAAATTAAACACTATTGGCCACTTATAACTTTTATAACCTTCATTTAAGTGGGTAGTAGTGTTTAATTTAATTTGAAGGCTTGTACATGCTGTCACATAGCTTCTACAATACTGTGTAAAATAAAAAGTTTTCAGTGCAATTTCTGCTGAAACAGATATACAGAGCTAGATTCTGAAAGAGCTGTTCTTGCTGTTAAGTCTACCCTGGTTACAAAAAAACCCCTGCTCTCAGTGTAAGTAACTTACTTCAGTGTAAAGCCCATCTATAAACAGACAGGGCCAAATGCTAAAACATCTCCAATCAGAATGTTCCCATTGTAAGTGGTCACTTATACTGACAGCAAGTATTTTGGAATTGGACTCATAGTGTTAAAAACAGATGTTGAAAAAAACAATATATTCTGAGATGTAAGTGCATATCAACGTCAGAAAATATATATCCTATGGCAGCTAAACAGTGACGAGCGGTCAAATCCTCTAAGTGTTCTGGTCCCTAAAAAAAAAAAAATATATATATACACACACACACACACACACACACACACACACACACACACACACACACACACACACAAACACAAACACACATATATACCAGTCTATTTGCTTGAAACAATACGAACAGCACAATTCCAATGTAGCTTCAGGGAAACTCAAATGAACATGATTTTTCTCCCCTCAACAAATGAAATTATGTTTACACATGCCTATCTGGGCTTAATTTCTGCCAAAAATTTCAAAAGAATAAATTTAACATTTCATAGTGCACTATAATGAACACTTTGATAAAGCATGAGGAAAAATAAATGATGCTTCCTTTATAAAGGTATGTTGTGGCTTGATTTCAATACATTTAGCCCACATTAAGCACAGCATGCTTAAGCGTGGTAAAAGTAAACAGAATATTCTCCTGAGAGAGAGGCTGCTGAATTAAATATGATTACAACAAAATCAAAGAGATGTCATCAAAGAATACATCAGGATTATACATGGTGGTGCTGTTTCTAAAAACAGTTCTGCTTTTCCACTCTACATCAAAAGATAAATAAAAAAAATAAAATAAAAATTATTACACGGATATTGCTTTCCCCTAGCACTTGGTGGGATACAGAATGAACATAAGTTTCATTTCTGGTGCCTAAAAAAGGGATACATGCGCGCGCACACACACACACACACACACACACACATACACACACACACATATATATATATATATATATATATATATATATCTATATGGATTTACTTCAAAACATCAAATACTTACATTATCTAATTCCACTTCATCGAATCTTATTTTATCGAATATTATGTTGAACTCCTGCTGGCAAGCCGGTACGTAAAAATCAACTGCCAATCATTAGCGGACCGGAGTTCTGCTGTGGCGACCCCTAACCTGGAAAAGCTGAAAGACACAAATATTGAACTCCTGGAACTATGAAAAGGAACCCCAGGAAAGGAACCATCGACCACCAGGACAAAACAACAAACAGCAAAACAAAATCAGCTCCATGTTGGGGGCTCTGCCCCTCACACCCTCCTTAACTAAATATATCAACTCTGAGATTGCTCTACAGTAGAGGAAGGACAAACTTCACCAACATAGCCAAGTGGTTCCTTTCCTGGGGTTCCTTTTCGTAGCTCCGGGAATTAGATATAATGAGATTCGATGAAGCGAGGTGCAGTGAAGTGGGATCCGATAACCTAAGTATTCAATATTTTGAAGTAGACCCTACACACACATATACACACTACTTATATATGATGAAAGCTATGAAATGCAGTTAAAGAAATCTTTCAAAGATTTCCGCAACTTCAGTGAATGAAACATACCACCTATTCATTAGGTGCCAGTAAATATACTCAATGCCCTTAGATAGAATAACACACATGCTTATTTTTCATATAGTGATGACCGCTTTCACAGTGTAAATGGTTTTCTGCATTGTGTGGTAATCATACCTCACATAACTGACATTTTATGTTAGTCATCCATTATCCCAATGACATGTTGTAGGTGGATTGGACACTTTAAATGGGCCCTAGGTGTGAGTGTGTGTGTGTCTTCTTTGGAAGGCTGGGCACCAGGCTGACAACTCGACACCATAGAACTCCACTGCCAATTGTTGTGCAGACCGTTGCTCCACTGTGGCGACCCCTAACTGAGAAAAGCCGGAAAAAGATTATGAAGTTATTTCTCTTACATTCTTAGAGTCTTTAAATAGTAGCAGCATGTTTAGTTTATAATCTTT
The DNA here is from genome assembly GCF_019279795.1 of Protopterus annectens. Taxonomy (NCBI): domain Eukaryota; kingdom Metazoa; phylum Chordata; order Ceratodontiformes; family Protopteridae; genus Protopterus; species Protopterus annectens. Next base: position 481,939,974 of record NC_056747.1, on the reverse strand, counting down.
TAACAATGTTTTATCAGCCTGCTAACTTTCTACTCTGTGATTACTTAATGACTGCTACTTCCTTTTAACCTCTTCAGATAACCATTATTTCCTGCTAATTTACTAACTTCTGAATGTTAAGATATTCAAGTTGTTATTCCTACAGCTGTAATTTAACTTCCTTATGCAAACTCTGTTGACTGACTATATTAGCATTTAAATTGTGTTGGTTATACTGAGCATTAATCCCTGTAGATTATATGAAATTATCTGTGTAAACCACCCTGCCAACATACAACACTGAAATTCAAAATCATCAGTGACAACAGCTCTGTTTGTTAAGTGACTATTTGAAGGACCAAGCTCCCTAATACCATTAATAAATTTAGCTCTTTCTCCTGTCAACCTTTGCTTGAACAGGTTCCACTGCTGAAACCAACCACAGTAGATTAAACTCTAATCCAACAGTTCCATATCTGTGCATCAAACTAGAATGTAAACATTCCAGGCCTCAGTTGCAGTCTGTCATAGCTACTGCAACTGTCTTATCAAGCTATATTCTATATGTGTGTTCCATTGCAGATGAAAACTGAAGACTGGTTTTATAACAAAATGTCAGCAGAAAATGTTAGGAAAAGAACATCAATGTTCAACTTGCCAACAGCGCAGGGTGACTTTACTAATTGTATCTGGAATCCAGCCAGTCAGTATGCAGCAGGTCTGGAGTTTGATGCTGCACTTTTGGGAGTGGAAGTGCAGCAAAACGTTGGCCACATGTCAAGCAATACTGTGACTGAGCTGTAGGGCTTGACACAACTGAATCAGAATAGGTATAGGTGGCTGCCTGTTGAAATATCGGCACTCAAAATGCTGAGTGCTGAAAAGCCAGACACAGAAAAAATGAAAACACAGGAGAAGACTGAATCTTGAAAATCCCTCTTCTCCTTAAAGCTTCTTTTTGCAGAGGTGGCAACCCCACCCCCACCCCCACCCCAAAACTGATGTATACCAATTCCGAGATTGCCATACTCTCAGACTCCTTTTTTTGGGACTCATTCTAGAAGGTCCCAACATTTCAAATGGATACCAGTGTGGACAGTATATGTCTCCTTCACTAGAATTAATGGTGTGCCAGCATATATTTTAACTGCTAGCTGCCATTGCATCCATACTAAACTCAGTGTGTGTGCGCGCACACGTGTGTGTGTGTGTGTGTGTGTGTGTGTGTGTGTGTGTGTGTGTGTGTGTGTGTGTGTGTGTGTGTGTGTGTGTGACATGTGCATCTTCTCTGCAGTAAGAATGTGTTCACCATATTGCTATAATGTCTGTACTTATTCCAGCTGTAAGTGAATACAGTAAATAGCCTCAGCATTTAACTTATTTGGGATGTTGTTATGCTGCAGCTAAATTAGTTAATATTATTATGTATTTTCAGTTCTAGCACTAGCTAGTGCCTAAAAAGATGGCATAAAATTCAATAAATCAGTTGCACTTCTTATCAGCCTTAGTCATAAGTGTAGTGGAGAACAGGGAATCTGGTAAAAGTGGGAAAGAGAGAAGTATATTGAGCAGGACAGCAGGAAAACATTATACAAAATCCTCAGCACAGCAGAATAGTGATGCAGTAAAGTACAGTAAGGGAGTAGAAGTTTGAAGTGTGAGAAACATGGACAGTCTGAGCACAACAACCAAAAGTAGCTTCACTGAGCAAAGGTCTGATAAGGCAATAAGTGGTTCAACTACTAAAATGCACAAAAGTATAATCACAGTACATGATTTCTGCTACTTAATGTTTTGTTTTTAACTGTGGAGGTAAATCTGGTTAAAAGTTAGCAGTATCTTTAACTTCCTGCTTTCCTAGACACTTCAACTGGAGTTCCTGAAGGCTCCATCCTTGGCCCCTCTTATTTAAAAACTTTACTAATGACTTATATACCACCGCCCAACAAAATACACTCATACAATATGCTGATGGTGCTGCAGTAGCGTTGTCGCCTCACAGCAAGACGTTGTCCCATTAGATTCTCAGCTAGAGCGTCTTCTGTGTGGAGGCATGCGTGAATGGGCATGCCTTCGTTGAAGGTTGTGCGTCAGAGCTGGTAACTCGGCACGTAAAAATCCACTACCAAACATTAGTGGACCGGAGTTCCGCTGTGGTGACCCCTAACTGGGATAAGCCAAAGGACACAACAACAACAATAATATGCTAATGACTCCACAGTCATCTGTTCATCAGATTCTCTATCACATCTCAAAAAAAATTACCCAAAGTGCTTTTACATCCAATGACAGATGGCTTGCTAATAATCAAATACTTCTTAACCCACCAAAACTAAACGTATACTCTTCACCCCCAAAACATAGTCTCTAAACAAAAGCCAATTTACTATTGTCTTACACAACAACACAATAATCGAACATATCTCCCACACAAAACTACTAGGCGCCATCACTGATGAACACCTTAAGTTCAACCTACATATACATTGTAGCATTAAGAAAACACAACAGAAAATAGGAACCCTCTGCTGACACAAACATTTCCTAGACACCCACACTAAATGCACACTAGTTACTGCCTACCTCCTACCCTCTCTTTTGTATGGCACCCCAGTTCTCAACAACCTACAAAATTGCCTAAAATCTAAGCTTGAATCTTGCTACAGCAAAACTGCTATGTTCACCACAGTGCTAAATACTCCACTCATCACTGCATACCCCTTCACAATCTCAATTGGCTTGAATTTGCACATCAACTTACCTTCATGCAGCTCATCACAGCACATAAAATCATTCATAGACCCATGGCCTGCCTAGCCTTAAATACAATCTTCCACTCTTACATACCATGCAGATCTCTTCCATCAGAAAGCAAGCAGCTTCTACAAGACCATCGTCCCATGAAATTAGCCAGACATAACCTATACTCCTTCTCCATAGGTAAACTATGGAACACCCTCCCTTTATCTTAATCCAACGATGTACACACATCCTTCAAGCTCACACTTAAAGAACAACTCTCTAAATTCTGGATATGCTTCTGCTCAACCCCAGACTGATACCTAAACCCGTGTCATGACACCTCCTCCTCCCTCCTCTGCTACTCTTAACTATATCTGCCTTAACCATCTTACTATTTTTCGTCTTATTCTACCTGTCTCCTCCCCTGCTCCTACTATTTAATCGGGCTTCCCTTTTTTCTCTAAAACAACCATATGGACTACTTTACATCTTCACAATTACTACCCCAATACCAAAATCCTGTGAGTAGCACAGACTTTAAATGGAATATCCATGTAACTATCCTAGGTTTGTAACTATTTGTTATATCTATGCAATTGTTATGCTGAATATTTTAGTTGCTGTTAAAGTGAATGCTTGGAATCATTTGTAAAATCTGTGCTTTGCTGAATATTTAAGTTACTGTTAAGTAAATGCATATGCCTATACTACTACACTAATCACTTTGTCTATTATTGTATGTCTTATGGAGCTTTTCTCCATGGGCCTCCACTGGAAATGGGTTCTTTATGGCCCAGTTGGACTTTCCTGGTAAACAAATATCAAATAAATAAACTGCTTCTTCAGACAAATGTCACAGGGAGTGATGCCCTTATTTTGGTGGCTCTTTTTTCACAGATGATGAAGTCCAACATTTCAGCACAGCAATAGTTGGGGAACAGTGGCCTTTATGAATATCTTTGAAGTTTCACTCACCATGATAAGTTCAAGTTTGTGTAATATGGCCTCAACATTTGCATTTGTGGAAATGTCTGAGTCAGGAGGTCATGCTAGGCAGAAATTTCAATTGCTTCATTTTTCCCAGAAGACAGTGATGTAGGTACCAGTATTGATTTATACCCCCTAGGTATATTAAATGCCCCTTTAACTGTTAGCTTAGGGTCAGTTGAAGAGATGTATTTTCTACACCAGGAAGGGCTACATTTTATTCAGTATTCAACAGATAATGTGGTGAACATTACAATTGTCTTGGTCTGCTACTGTTATTCAGAAGCCCTCATTTTTTTCATCTTCCTTCCTATACTGTCTAACCACTCTTATCTTTTCTTACAGTTAGATTCTCCTGCGATTCTTCTGCCTTCACTGAATGCAGTGGTTTTGACATATCTGTTACATAACAAAATGAGTCCCTGAAATATTGGCTGAAATCAGGGTAAACAATCTAGAGGGATGCCATTCCTCTAATATGCTATAGATTATACAAAATGATACTTGCACACTGGATTAAAACTACGGATGCAGAGGCTATTTTTTTAGAAGTATCAACTTACAGCTCTACAGTTTGGTTGCACATTTTCACAGTGCAGTAACAAGGGATATGGAATGGACAGATGAGGTACAAAACTCTCCGAAGCTCAATACAGATAGTACTGTAAATAAATGTTACGATGCAACTACAGAAATTAAAATGGAACTTTGCATCTACTTTTTCAGGAACGAGCCATAATCGAGTTCTCATGTAGATGCTCATGACTACATTGCAAACAATATCAGCTATTCAAGCAGCATGTGACATACAATATTTTGTATTAGTGATTGAACATCTTGAAGGCAATCAGACAAATCTGCAGTCTATTCTTTCATTCATATCTGACAACAAGTTTTTCCAAATACTATTCAGACTTTTCTAAATGGAAATTTAGAAGGTACAATTCTCGATGAAAAGGTGTAAGCGCTGAGAAGTCAACAAGATTTACAAGTTCAGGGACAATCTGATGCTGTCAGACGTCTAGGGAGTGTTTGTGGAGGCACAGACAGATTACCGTACTTCTCCTTCATAGACGTAAGAGGCCACCAGCATGGTGCTCAAACTGAGGAAGTCACAACTAAATAAATTTGTTTATAGGCTGGTTTCTAAACCTAATGTGGATCCTTACATTTCAAGGGTGTGTTCTCAGACTACTGGGTATACTGACAAAGTATGTTCATCCAGACTAATGTCTTGTTAAATGTCAACACATCTATGACAATACAATATGCACCTTATTTCTTTCACAGTGTGAGTCTTATATTTTACTAATCTTGACGCTGGAGAAGCTTTCGGAGTGTTTATATGGGATTACCATTTATGTCATTGGCTTTTTACATCAGTTGATAAGACTACTGAAGAAGCATTATAAAGAGTCATTTGCAGTATTTAAGATGGGCTCATCTATTTTACTGTCATTCTAGATATGTAAAGGAGCCAGGCAAGTATAACCACTATTTCCAGTGGGGGAAATATTAGGATTTGTGCTGCTACAGCATGGGTGCACAAACATAAAGTAAACTTATGGCTGATTATCTAGTGACTGATCTTCCAGGACCAAATTAATATTTAACCTTGCTATTAAAGATTTTGTATGAAATGTGAGATATCACTTTACTTACAACTTAAATACCAACAAGAAAGAAGGCCTAGCAATTGGATGTTCTTTGAATCACAGAGATTACAAATCAGTCTCAGTTCATGTACCATAACTGTTTTGTCAATAACCATCTTCATAGTGTTCCTCCTACCTCCAGGATAGCAAATCAAGTCAGACAGGGATGACGTTTTAGGTGCTGATGAAAAAAAAACAAGTTTTATACTAAAGGACATATTCCTCAAATATCCCTACAGAGGACATCCTTGTAAACCAGTATTTTGAAGTGAGGGGGATTCTAAATGAATAGTCAGCTTGTGGGATGACCAGAGGTAGCTTGCTTTGATAAGCCTTTCTTTCAGGGCCGTTACCACTTCTCAGAATTGGAGCTGGTCATTTAGACAGTGTTTCTAAACCTATACAAGTGAGATAGCATGGCTTTCTGAGACAACAAGGTCAGGCAAGACACACTTGCACACAAGGGGCATTTATGCCACCAAGCAGCCATAGACGTGTACATGTCAAGCCCAGTCACCCCACTCTCAACATTTTATTTCCCATGGGCCAACATTCGGTTACAGAATGACCCTATAGCTTACAACAGCTGCATGTCAGACAGTGATATAATACTTTTACAAAGAACATTATTCAAAGGCAGTGAGTAAGGCCAGGATTAAACATTATGGAGAGCTGTTAACAGCCCAAAAATTGGATGGTTTTCTTATAGTGTAACCACATCACTCCATTATCTTGTTAATTTTTACATTGTTGAAGACACATTTTTAAATTTTAAGTTATTGTAGAACCCTATGGCAGTGAGTAAAGATAAGCCCTAAATGCAACTTCCAATAATATCCTTCGGTGAGAGAGAGTCTGTTTTTCCTAGATATATTTCCTATTTTTGTACTGCCTATAAATGTTTCAGAAGACTGCATCCTACTGATTGCTTCTATTAGATATATTTTGTAACTAGAGGAACTGACCCTCACCCAGTGCTATCATTGGAAGTTGCATTTAGGGCAAATCCTAACTCACTGTCATATAGTTCCATACCACTATAATGATGTTATGAATGATTAATGTTGCGCCTCATGTGGGATGGTTTACTAGTGCTGTACCCAAGGACAGAAACATGGCCAGTCTAGGTGTCCATAATCAGAAGAATCCACACACAGAGTATTCTATACCTGGAGGTGTCTCAGAATGATACACCTTCATTGGACAGTCTCAATTTCCCACCATCCATATCAGTTGAGAAGCTACTCTGTTGTTCATGAAAAAGTTAAATTAATTTACTTTTTTTATTTAGGAAGGGTGCTAGAAATCACATTCTAACTACCAAGGAGACCTCCTCAGAGGCAGAGGAAATAAATTGGAAATATGGGAGTAGACTGTAAACTGACTATTTTGGAATTTGATAAAACATAAGTATCATTGCATTACTGAGAAATGACACTAAACCAGGTAAATATGAGTTAGAGAATACTATTTGTATTGCACATATCCATAAATGTGTACTTTTGACAGAAATGTCATTATTTAACTGTATTATATGACCTGCTTCACTGGGTAAATACTTACAACAGGCCATATGATAAATGAAGCACTACTGTGCACATTATGTCTGTTTGTGCATGCTCCTCTGGTCACATCCAGACAAAATCTGGCTTCCTATATTTGTTCATATGAAAGTCACTGTAATGATCTTTTGGTGCAAACATGACAATCGTGACTGGATTAAAGTTGGTAAATGCAATCCAATAGTCATTTTCTGTTGTATTATATTTTTATTTAAACAGGTGTCAGACAGCAATAGATACCTCACTTGTCTCAACAGTGCTGGCAAATGAAGGAACATAAGGTTTATGCAGCATTGTCATGACAGGGGGAAACTCTATTTAAAAAAGGCATAAGAGAGGTATTTAAGCTATTCTAGATCCAGCCCATGTTTAAATAAGTATGCAAAACATGGTTACACACATTTTTGCAGGATGCCTGAAAACCGTCCCCAGTGCACTCATTCCTAACAGCATAGGTGAAACTTGTATGGAGGAGAATTATCTTGATAATCTACAATAGGTTGTGGAGACATCTTCTGTTTTCCTGCGTTTTTTCAAAACTTTGCCCCCATCCAGCAACTGGGTGATGAGTCAGGAAAGGTAATTTGTCACAATTGTGTAAGTGAATTCCTGGTTAAGAAGGATGGGAAGAGGATGAAATGAGAAAAGTAAAACATAAGAGTGCATGTGGACTCATACACCAGTAAGAGGAATGATCACATTTTAGTCCCAGCAGGTCTCTTAACCTGAAGTTGCATTCCACAGGAAATGGTAGGTGCACTGAATCACCCCCTGTGTTCTTTGGATGGGAAATGAATTCAATTCCAAGAATGCTCCTTAGGGAAAACATTTTCATGCATAATTTAGTTTCAAATGGAAATTGATTTAATGAATATAGTCATGCATGATTTAAGATTAATGAGTGCGAAGCAGCAGATTTTTTTTTACAGAAAATAAAACATGATTTGCCTTTGTTTATAGCTAGAAGAAATGGCGCCTCAGTCCCTCAATAATAGGAGAGGTTAGCTGCAGGTAGTCAGAAAGGAATGAAGGGCACCTGAATATCTAAAAGTGAAAGAACTGTGCAGAGTATGGCCTAAATTAGCTGGCAGAAAAGGTCTGTACTAATGCAGTATGGACAAGGTAGCCTGTGTTGCTGTTTAAAGAAACCTGAAAGATATATTTCATCCATTCTTTGAGCCAGCTATAAATGAGAAAAAAATCCACAAAATATGCTGCCTCTTGAACTAATAAAACTCATTCTTAAGGTACCACATTTTATTCTGCAGTGCATGGATCACTGCAATTACATGCTAAGACAGGCAAAAGGCAACTCCGTCATATGACTTTCTGACATAAGACAGGTAAGTAAGAGTTATCTTAAGCACTTCGATATCTTTACGAGTACTGGACCATAACAGCAGCCAGTGCCCTTCACCACAGTATCAAAGAAGCAAAAACAGCTGTAAATTCTGTTAGATACTACTCTGTCACAAAACAAAAGGGTGGCACAGTGTGGTGCCGAAGAACTTTTTAAAATATCAGGGGGACACCTTCTGTCATGGATGCCCTCCTCAAATTGCTGATTATGGACAGCATAGAAGCTCTCATCTCACACGAGATACATGGTTGTGCAAAATATTTTAAAGCTTTCAGAGTCTGTGAAACCTTTTGCACACCTATACTTTTTTTCTCTGTAACTGATAATATGTGGAATACATAAAGCTCCACTCCCTGCAGGAGTTATGATTAAGTGTCTGCAATTAGAACTACTTATTATGTGTGTGTTGACAGGCATTTCATTATTCATCTCTAGAACTTCACTTTGCTTCACACTTGAAGTTAATTTCTAGACATTCATGTCTTGAGCACATAATAAGATCCTTAGGATTACAAATCTGATCATAATCCTCTGTTTCTGATAATACATAGGCTTCAAGTTCAGATTAAAATTTTGCTCACTCTTCAAACTCATGCTAGCATTTGTTTTTTTTTTTTTGTTTTGTTTTTTATTTATATTCAAACAATATTAAGGATTTGTGATGCTGGATCAGAAGCACATTTACCGTGCACCCTAACTGAAAACTTCACCAGGTTAAAGACATCCACAGACAAAAATTACATTTCAGGGAAGCTTCTGAGTCTCTGCTAATACTCACAGTGGCATTAACTCAATAGGATGCTTCAACCCTGAAATAAGGATTTTTCATGAATGAAAGCTGACTGGATTAAATCACATCACTACACATTGTAAACATCCTGCTGGGTAAGAATCAGTATAATTTGAAACAGTAGTGTAAATATCTTAATGCAAATGTATGAAAAGAGAGCTGCTATGCTCTCCATAATCAATAGTTTGGGGAGGGCATTCATGAATTAGCATAGAAGTAGACCTCTAAATATGAACAACATCTCTGAGAGATGATAAGGCTAGTGCGTGCTACAGAAATGTAAACATGTATTTGATCTGACTAACTAAATTAACACTTGCAACCTTTCTTGTAGCTAAGAAAGACTGAACAACTGCCTTGAATAAAAACAAATTTAAGTTAGCTGAACTTTCACCATCTGAAGAGACTGACATGCCTAATACTTGTGCTGGAAAGTAAAACTTGGTTCTTCTAAAGGTTGGTGTTGTTCTTGAAAGTCAATAATACATTCTAATAATGTTATTACTTGAAATAGTTGCTGAGTTTTCTGCACTGTTTCATGTAAATTACTTTATATGCACTCCAAATTATGGTCCAAGCTCAACAGAGATACATTCCTGAAATCCTGTGTGTCAAGCAGGCAAATGATTGCACAAATGCCAGTGATTTCATAGAGTCCAGTGTCACCAGTACTGAAGTAATAACCCTCAAGTACTACTTCCATTGGACTTTCACTGTATCAGGAACATTTTCTTTTAATTTCCAAAACTGAGTGTATATTCTGAGCTCAGTCATTATCAAGCAGGCTGTGTTGAGAAAAAGAAAATGCAGCATTGATACATAGTAAGCATGTTTGACACAAGCAGATAATCGGGGAGACATTTGTCAACAAAAAAAATTCTCAGTGGTATTTAGACTCTCATAAAGTGATAATTTGCTTACAAGATAAAATGTATTGCTCTATTACCTTGAACAGGATAGAAAGCACTAGATAGAAAAGCAACCCAAATCAGTGGCTGTAAATCCATTTGGAGACATCTGTAGCCTAGGGAATGGATCTGTGGTCTACTACTAGCTTATATAACTTTAGAGATAATAAATTACTGGATTATCAATGAGCTACTTACCAGTAAAGCCTAAATAGAATGTAATTGGAAAAATGTGGGCTTATATGATGAGGATTTTTATTTTGATACTTTCTCTTCAGCATGAGGGAAAACAAGTTGGATGGCTCAAGGGAAGACAGAATTATGAAGAATGTAACAGCAATGTTGACGACTAAAAAAAGGTCTTTCTCATGTTTTATCTCTCAGATCAACTTAGTTCAGTGATGTTCAGTGATTAAGTCTTTCAAAATCGGAAACAACCAAACCACCTTGATCCATCTACCTACTCGCTACTAAGAGTGCATTGCATCTTGCACGTGCATATTAACTGCGGGTGCTCCCCCCCACACAACATCTATACTTCTGTGGCCAGACCAGTGCTTCTCCTCAAAGGACATGTACCAGAAACAACCAAACCACCTGGGTCCATCTACCTCCTCGCTACTAAGAGTATGCTGTGTCTTGCACATGCATATTAACCACTGGTGCCCACCCGCACTCATCTACACTTCTGTGGCCAGACCAGTGCTTCTATTCAAAAGATGTGCACCAGAAACAACCAAACCACCTTGGTCAATCTACCTACTTGCTACTATGAGTGCATTGTGTGCATGTTCTTAAAGTTTTTCTGTTTTTACCAGAGTTTTTTCTAAATATCATAGTATTTGCCTATGGCGTGCACACCAGCAATTCTAAAGTAATCTCCTACTCCCAGCTCTTCCTTCCCCCTTGAAACCTCTTTTCTCTTGTCAGCTGAATATTTCTCAATAACATTTCTCATAGTTTGTCACTAGATGGGAGCAAATCCCCATTCATAATCTACAGCACATCATTTCTATATTACAGCCCTACCACAATGATTTAACTTTCTTAGTATAATTATTCCCTTTTTCTGTTGTTTCCCTGACTTGTCTTAGCCTCAGTCTCTGAAAAGAAGCCCTACTTTTCACTTGATATTTCACTCACCTGGTGCTTGCCTGCAGTCTTGTCAAGGTCATAGTCGCTGTATCCTCACTGATAGTTTTTTTGTTGAATTTCTCTTGTGCCCATTTCTCCTTCTCAGCTCTGCTCACTCCATTCGACCTTCAGGCTCACTCCACTTCCCTACCCTGCCCCCAAATCTCACCCCCCCCACTACTTCCACACTTGTAATCACATAGGCCACTCCCTAGCCCACTTTAGCCTATCAAACGTCACTCCTCCCACCTCTCTATTATTTTCCTCCCCAAAGCAATTATTCCTCCTTGTCATCTCTCCATTCAAACACCCTCTCTACTACAACTAAACTATCTAACATAACCCAACTATTCATATATCCCAGCTTTCCCTAGAGCACATCATACTTCCACACTACACTACATTAATTATGTACACTATACCACCAAAGTCAATGCTCTCAATACCTCTTGTCTCCTCCCTCTTCCTTCTGCTCCACCTTATCTGCCTCCCTGACCTCACTCACTCCCCCTCCTACCACATATCCTCTACTCACCCCAAAAAAGAACCCTTCTACTCTGGCTTCATTTCCCCTCATCTCTTCCCTTCTAATCATTCACTCCTTTTCAACAGAAAACTACTACCCACCTCTTACACAGTCCCCATCCCCAAAAATCCTTATCCCATGAGTCCCAGTTCTAGTGTTTCTACAAAACATGTATGCCTCCTCCTTGAACTAATCTCAATCCTCTTGTCCAGAGGCATACACCCAAACCCTAGTCCCCCTGCCAACCAGAACACAACTCGACTGCTACTCCATCACCCTTTCCACAAGTCTTTCCTTTTCACTACTATCAATGCCCAAAGCCTTTGTAATAAATTACCCAGCTTCCATGCCTGACTCTCTCACAACCAGCCTGACATTGTATCAATCTCTGAAACATGGCTCAAACCCCATATAAAAGACTCTGAAATCACTCATCCCAACTACAGAATAATAAGAAATGACAGAATACAAAAGAAAGGAGGTGGAGTAGCTATATTTTCTCTTCCTCTCTAACAGTGACTCCTTACACCAACCCTATACCCCAATTCACTACAGCCAAAATAACCCTAGCCCTCCTAAAAATCAACAATCACAAAAACATAGTTATAGCTGCCCTATACATCCCACCTGGAAATAACATCCCCATACTTGAGGATATCCTCTCTTGGTTCTCTTAAGCTCATAGGTAGGTACTAGGCTATCTGCCTGAAGTCATTTATAAGCCTAGCCAGAATGTGTTGGCTTTCACCACCCCCTTAGATTAGTTCCCTGTGCCTCTGTCCAGCAGAGCCACTGAAGTGATCCCAGGGGGTAAACGTTCTGCTTCCCATCCACTCATCAAGGCTTCTCTTGAAGAGTGTTAACAAGGAGTTCTGCCTAATGTAGACTGGAATCTTGTTCCAAAGCATGGGAATTCTCTGGGACATGAATCTATCCCTCCAGCATGTCCTATTTATTGTTGTGGTGAGGTTCAGATCCCTAGACTGTGTGGCTTGAGGGGATATGGTTTTCTTTAGGTGAAGCATGTCCATCAATTCTGGGTTGGACATGGCCTTGTACATCAGGCAGAGATCACCTCTGAGTAGGCGGTATGCAATCAAGTACAGCTGGAGTTTGTTCAGTCGAGCTGCATAGGGCATCTGTTTGAGGCCAGTAATTCTCTTGATGAGGTACTTCTATGGTCTTTCCAGCTGTTGCAGGTGTCTTGTAAGGTACATCCCAAATGGGGCATTGTACTCTATGATAGGTCTGATGAGTGATGAGTAGAGGGGCACAATTACCTCTTTTGATCTGGATGCAAACCCTTTTGTGATTAGGTGGGCCAAATAGAAGGATTTTCTAACCACTTTGGCAATGTGATTATCAAAGGAGAGATTACTATCTACTTGGATCCCCAGATCCCTTATTATGTCTTCCATATTTAGGGGACTACCACCTATGTGGTAGTTTGTGGGTACTTTGTTTTTTCCAAAGGGGATGACTATGCACTTTTTGGCATTTAGTTTGAGGCCATGGTTTTGACACTAGGTATCCGTCTCAGTGAGACCCTTTTGGAGGATGTCTGTATCAGCCAGGGAGTCAATTATAGCCCCTAGTTTGCAGTCATCTGTGGACTTGGTCAGCCATTGTCCTCCTGTGCTTGCCTGTACCTCTGAGAAGTATATGCCAAATAGGAGAGGTCCTAGGACTGAACCCTGGGGAATGCCACTTGTAACCAGTTTAGAGTCAGACCTGGCTCCCTCACCTCTTACCATGTGGGTTCTGTCCGTGATCCAGTTGGCAACCCATCTCGTGAAGTAGGAGTATATGTTCAGGCTGGTGAGCTTGTCTATAATACCAGAATGGGGAATGGTGTTGAAGGCCTTTGCAAGGTCTAGGTAGGCTGTGTGGACCACCTTTCCCTTATCTATAGCCTTGGTATCTGTCTCAAAGAAGTCCATGAGGTTTAGGATGCATGTTCTGCCCTTAACAAAGTGGAATTGGGTAGAGTCCAGTGTTTGGAGGTTCCCAATGTCTCTGCTAATGAGATCCATGATGATACACTCCATAGCCTTGCAGACAAAACTAGTCAGGCTTATAGGGTGATAGTTCCCAGGGTCTGTTGTGGCTCTACCTTTGTGGGGTGGAATAACCTTTGCTGTGCACCACTCTATGGGCACATAGCCTGTGGAGAGGCTGAGTTTGAACAGTTTGTTTAGGTGAGGGGTTAGTTCATCTTTGAGCTCATGTAGGACACAGCCTGGGACACCGTCCGGTCCCATTGATGCTATGCTTTGGAGATGGCTGTTTTAACCTGAGTGCATGTGATTTCAGGGGCACTAACATTCATCTGGTATGGTTAGTGGCCCTTTTGGGGGTGAGAGGGGGGTGAAGTTTGCACTGAACCTGTCTGTTGGCGATATTGGTCAGTTCAGTGTATTTAGTGCCATTCTACACTAACTCCAAGCAGATCTTAGAATTGCCACTTAGATTATTTACATAGCTAAAGAATGCCTTGTGGTTATCTTTGGAGTCCTTGGCAATTTTTCTTTCGAAGCTAGCCTTGGATGATTTTATGAGGGACCATAGTTTCTTGCTGATACTGATCAGGGTTGTCTTCCCTTCTTGGGATTTTACTCTTTTCTGTTCTAGTTTCCTCCTTCTATTGTATAGCTTGTTTATGGCCGGGGTCCACCAGACTGATGTCCTTTTCTTGGAGGAGTGAGTCTTGGTTTTGCTTGGGATAGCATGATCCATGTATTCTTGTAGGTGCCTGTACACTACATTAGTAAAGGATTTTGCAGCTTGGGCAGCGTTATCCATTAGCATGGGGGCTTTGAAACTTTCCACCTTGGTCTTGAGTGAAATGAAGTTTGCATTTGAAAAGTTTTTCACAGTGGTTTCCTTGACCAGGGGTGGGGGCAGAATGTGGATATCCAGAGTGATTAGTTTTTGGTCGGATCTAACCAGCGAGGGGCTGACCTCCGGTGTGGAACACCGGTCACCCATGTTGGTGATGACCAGGTCCAATATGTTGTCGCCTCTGGTGGGGGTGTTGACCAGTTGATCCAGGGCATTTGAGTTTATAAATTCTAGGAAATGTTGGGCAAGGGAGTTAGTACTTGAGTAGTTCTCCAGTTAATGTTTGGGTCATTGAAATCACCCAGTATCAGGGTGTTTGGTAGGACCTTTATGTTTCCCAGTGTTTCCAGAAATGCAGAATGGGTGTCCTGGGACATGGTGGGAGATTTGTAGCAAGATACAATTTGAATTGCAGCTTTGCCCATTGTTAGTTGCATGTGGATGATCTCTGAAGTATTGTGCTGTGCCACTAACCTAGAGGTGTGGGTATCCTTGATGAATATGGATACACCCCCACCTATTGTATTTCGGTCCTGGTTTTGTGGCCAAAATGTATGGTATGAGTTACCTGGTAGTGCTGGGGTGCTCTCTGGATCCTTAAACCAGATTTCTGTTACTGCACATATATCAATTTTCTCCATACTGAGGAGTGCCTCGAGTGCATGCATTTTGAGGTTTAGACTTCTGGCACTGAGTAGCATTATCCTCAGATTTTTATTACTTGTGCTATTTACAGTGGTGGGTTTGTCTTTTGAGCCTTGCCTAAAAAAGGCACTATGGGGGGTGTCAAGAGCCTTGGCCAGTATGCAAAAGCCTGTGGGTGACAGGTGCAAGCCATCTCTAGCGAAGCAGTGTGGCTTGTCGAGCATGTCAGACCAGGCGGACAGACACTGGATCCCCTTTGAATAACTCCAGAAGCTTAGCCAATTGTTGAAGTTGATAATTTTTTCTTTATACTGTGGTATTATTCTTGGTGAGGGCAGGATGCTACTCAAGGTCAGGGTCATACCAGCCTAGACTATATGATCAGAGAGCTCTTTCATGTCTCTTTTCATGTAGTCCAGGAAGGTACGGCTCAGGTCATTCACACCAACATGGACAATGACCGTCGTATTTGTACTTGTTCTGGAGTGACCTGAGTGCTTGTGTTATGTGGCGGATCCTGGCACCCGACAGGCAGCTAACAGTAACCTTCTCATTGTTCAGCCTAGTCAGTAGGACGTCAGTGTGCCTGACTACAGAGTCACCTATTACTAGTGTGTTGGGTATGTTATTTTGCCTTAAAGTCTGTGATTGCGTGGCACACTGGTTTTGTGAAGTATGTGTTTCATGGTTTGTGTTGGGGGGGTGGAAGTTGCTTGGATGTCTGCTTTGGAGATCTCTGTTGCTTTTGCAGATTTTTATTTAGTGCCTCCGAGTATGTTTTCATGTATTTATGTGTGTTTTTTCCAGTGCTGGTTTCATAGGTCTATGTGAGACTGGTGGTGTGATACAAGTAATTCCCTTCTCTTCTTGACTGTCTGATCCAGTCCTGGGTTGAGAGAGCTTAGCCTCCAGTTTGGCTCTATAATTGCATGTATTAGTGTTTGGTGGTAGGAGGAGAGGGTTGTCTGTGTACATGAGGCAGTTGTAACATTGCCACAAAATGCCCAGATTCACTAGTTGGACTGCAGAGTACACCTGAAACTGCCCTATGGACATGCCTGGATAGGTACAGTGAACTGTTTTACTGATTGGCTGGAAGGGTCAAATAGAGAGCTTTGTCCTACTGTAGAGTATAGGGGGGGTCTAGTGCTAAGGTTTATTAGTGCTTGCTATGAGTTTTGACCAGGTGCTGGGCTGAGAAGTGAATGGTTTGAGTGCTTAAGTTGAAAGTTTGTCTAGTTCCAAGGGAAAAATTGAAGAGTAGACTTTTTGGAGCCGGGAATAGTTATACCCTAGCCAACTGACATTGCCCGGTGCGCAAAACTCCGCAAATGCGGTTATTATGGCAGGGAAATGTAAGAGATAGAAATTAGCCCAAAATGGCCAATAAACTACTAATGTCTGGGCTGAAACCACTCCTCCAGGGATGGATAGGCTGCTCAAAGCTCCCCTCTTTCATAGGTGAACAGAGAAACTTCCTTCTATCCAAGTAAGGTATTGGCAAACACAGAAACCTGTAACACAGCCCTGAATTCAGCACTAACCTGAAAACTGGACTATACTAGCTTAGAAAGGTGGGAAACAAGTTTTTTTTTTTTTTTTTTTTTTTACAAAAAATAAAGCAGATACAATCAGAAAAACCCTTTAAATGCACAGAAATGGCTATCACACTTGAGTGTTAGCCTACAACAGTTAAACAGGTTAAACACAAAAACAACTTTGTTAAAGTGCAGGCAGTAAAATAAGTACAATATGTGGCTGTAACAAGCTTTTTAAATCACAGAAACTCTAAAAAATAATTGGCATTTTAGGCGGAATTAGCTAAAGGCAGCAAGAAAATGGAGAAAAAAATTATACTTAATCACTCCAAAGTCTCTCTGTTGTCTCTCTGCTGCTGTAGAACTCTGCAGGGCACCAGGCAGGAGATTGCTGAGCTGTATAAAAGCGCAAAACCTCACAAATGCGTTTTTTATAGCAGGGAAATGAAAGCAATAGAAATTAGCCCAAAATGGCCAATAAACTACTATTTTCTGGGATGAAACCACTCATACAGGGACAGATAGGCTGCTCTAAGCTCCCCACTCTCACAGGTGAACAGAGAAACTTCCTTCTATCCAAGTAAGGTATGGGCAAACACAGAAACTTGTTATATATATAACTAATGAAACAAGTATCCTAGATGTTAACATCAACTGGACTGCTATTCTCTCTCAGCTAACACCCCCCAGAACATAAACCTTTACAATTTCTCCCAATTAATTAACTCTCCTACCAGAACTAGCAAACACACTTCCTCAGGTAGCATATTGGACTGGATATTAGTTTCCCATCCTAACAATATCTCTGATAGTGGCACCTTACCCAATTCCTTTAGCAATCACCTTCCTACGTCACTCACCTTCCTCCCTACACTTACAACATAATTGCATTTCAACCCACATCCTCACAAACTTTAAACCTCAGTCCTTCTCAGGCTGCTTGAAACAGATAAACAGAAACCCACTAAAAACTATTCCTCTTGATAATGCAGTCACTTTAATGCTACATTCATCAACCTACTAAACAGCTTTGCTCCCCCTAGAACTAAAAGAGTGAAATCCAAAACTGCCCCCTCGCTTTCCAAAGAAACACTATCCCTCATGCATACCCGTGATAAATCATGGAAACTCTACCAAAAGTTCAAGACACCCAGCTTCCATACTGAATTCAAACAACTCGGTAATAGAGTTAAAAAACAAATTCCTTCAGATCACAAATGTTACAATGCTAAGCTTCTAAACAATCACAAATCCAACCCCAAGAAATTTTGGAGTAGCATTTCTACCCTCCTTAGTGCCGACAGAAAAGTCAATCCTTGCCCTGACCCTAGCTTTCCAAATCACATCATAGCCTCCAAATTTAACTCCTTCTTTATCAACTCTATAGCCAAGCTCACTACATCTTTTCCATAACAATCCATTAGCGCCATCCACTTCTCTCACAAACACTTCCTCTCATGCTGCCACAAAAGCCTCCCACCCCCTCCCTTCACCCTTAAAGCTATTCCAGTCAACACTATAACTCCTTGGAGCTTTTCTCCCCAGGCCTCCATTGAAAAAGGGCTCATCTTGGCCCAATGGACTCTCCAGGTTAACAAACTGCAAATAAAATTAAACAAATACATAAATAAATAAATAAATAAATAAATAAAGAAGTCTTTTGTCACAAAAGCTACAATTCCTAACAGTAGAACATACCCATTTCAAAGTAAGTGTATTGATTCATAATGCATGAACAAATGAAACTTACAAACATATTCTTCAAATAATGTAAAATGTACGACTGTATTATTCTGTGAAACCACGTATAAAAAAAAAACAGTCAAGCTTATTTCAAAGATCGGCAAACGTGAAATTTTCAAGAATTGTTTACAAACCCTTGAACACTGCTTAAATCAATACAATGGACTGAAGTCATTACTTGTAGACAATAACAGTACCCCAAGCCAAGTAAACTGTGTTCAAGCCTGACTGCATTGATCATGTGCAAACTAAATTCTTGTTACTTTCAGGAAGGTTGTTTCACAGGAAGAGGCACTGTTTGATTAGAGGTGCACATCTAAACCTAAACAATAAATTAAACAAATTGAACTTTTGTGGAAAACTAAGACAGTTTAAAATTTGTAAATAACTTTTGAATTAAATACTGCCGGAGATGTAGCATATATTTAATCTCACTCGCGCTAATACAATATGCATTTCCAAGTACAGTAGAACAGGAGAACATGAACATTCTGTCAGTGGGGGGTCAGCGTCTGAATTACAATAAAATACTGTTTATCAAGCCAGCCATTTAATATATAAACATACATATACATATATGCATATATGTACACACTGATACATTCTTGACAAAATTGTACTTTTAGTACTACATACTTGTAAATTAATATTAGAAAGTGATAGAAAATAAAATGTCTAGCACTAAAATTGGCCTTACAAAAACAATGCTCTGTTTAGAAAGCTAGTGAAATTCTAAATAGATTAGAAATCTCAAGTGGATTTGGGAAAGCTTTTTCTCTGAGGCAATCACTGCCATCCTTCCTCTTTCACATTACAATTAAGAGAAATCTTTCCTTCTTTTCCTCAGTTTAGAATGGCTACTGATGTAACTTAGTGTAAGCAAATCTGGCACTGCTCCACACAATTCTTTGCCATTCGTCTTTCCCCATGCATCATTCCCATGACTTCAACTAAAGAAGCAACACAACCTTTCTGCATATTACAGCTGCACAGTCTGCTGAGATTAGTATTGTTTCACTCATGGTTAATGTCATGCTTACAGAACTAAGCACTCCATTTAAGTGCGCTGCTTAACACTGACAGTAAGAATAATCGTCTTCTGTCTTTGTAAGCCTCCAAAGTTGTATATACTCATATTAAGCAAAAAAGCAGCTTGGTCACCCTGGTGGTGGTTTCTTCTGTTCAGTATGAAAATGTTATAAATCTTTCAACATTTTTCAGGTGCCAAGATCAGCATTAGTGTCATGAAAACAATGTTGGTAGCCCATGTTAGGATCTAAACCTGAGGTCTGCTACATGAAAAGTGCATCACTCAGCTCATTTTTACTCAACAGCCCTTAAATATGTTATCTGTTCTGCGACCATGCTACAGTATGCGTCCCAATTTAGATATATACAATTCAGTTTCTTTATAGGCTCATAACACCAAGCTAACTGCACTTGCAGGCCATTTTTAAGTCTAGCCAATTTCCCTTTTTCTGCTTAAAACAACCTATTCCATTTGATTATAGATGGGCATTACCCATCCAATGACTGATAATTATATATTACTCCTAATGAGAATAACTATGATAATACCATAGATAATTTGAGGGGACTCATGGGTGGGGTAAAGCATTTAGGAGCTGCATCTGTCTATTAGTGCTACAGGGGCAGTCCTGGGATACTTCTGTTTCCCATCTGTAGTTTTATGTTGTACTTGAAAATGGACAGAGATGAACTTTTTTTACATGGATGGGGAGTCTGTTTCACAGCAGTGGTATTATCTGCAAAATATACTTGTACCTCCAAACTGTTCTGTTGATGTTCCAGAAGAGGTTTAGCTCCCTAGACCAAGAAGACATTAAAATGCATTTCTTATCTATAATTTAAAGTTAAATCCTTGCAAAGGATATATACTTTAAGAATGCAAAGGAGTATGAATAAAAAGCACCATTCTTGCTTAAATTTTAAGGGAAATCACTAGGTCCAAATAATTTTTTAAAATGCAAGACTGTCTGCATAGGACAATAAAGGAATGTTTCACAGTTGAGTTTGCAAAACTGTAAAAGGTGTCTACAACATCCATCCACAACCCTTTTTCCCATTTTTGCACATTGGGACAGAGTGTCACTTCAACAGTGATAATCATCTGAAGCCAAAGTTTACACTGCCGGGTGCCTAGCCCTGCTATTATAGTTCTTCCACATCACACACTCACACATACACTCACACCTATGGTCAATTGAGAGAGTCCAATCCACCTACTGCATGTCTTTGTAATGTGGTAGGAAACCAGCATCATCTGGACGAAATAAATGTGAACACAGGGAGGAGAAAGAAACCACCCTAGCTGAGAAGCAAACTGGGGAACCTCTTGCTGTGAGGTGACAATGCTATTCACTGCACCACTGTGCCACTTTGTTTTAATTTAACAGTCAGGATCCCCTTGCTCCACACCAGTTCTAAATCAGCTGCTAGCTGATGGATAATGCAGGACATCATTTAGGAACAGCACCCACTGCTGTCAGGGCAATCCACAGGAAGGGCCTGGTGCATGTCCAACACTGCTGATGCAATCCTCCCTGCCCTCCCACAAGGGAGGAAGCAAGGGGTGAAACCTCATCTAGCCATGGTGCATGTCCAGCCCTACTTCACACTGATGTCTGACTGACCCAGACTTTAAAGCCAATCTTTTTCCCACAGTTATGGATCTGGCCTGCTGACTTCCTTTAATGACATTGTTCTAACATGTCAAATGCTGTAAACCTTAGACAGCTGCTGTGGATACGAGTATGGCCCGGCATAAGACTTACACCCTTTCCCTCAAATTTTCATGGGCAGTGACAGCTCACCTGATACTGCAGGAACAGTGATGCTTTCTAGGGTGGCCTACCCCTTACAAAGAAAAGAAAATTCTCGCAGGGGCCCCCCTCTGGTTTCTATAAGACTGTCTGTATCACTGCATCACTGCACTAAAAAATGAGCAAATGCATTCATCTACCGGACTTTTATAAAACCAGGCTTATGAGTTTTGATCTAAACCTACTGGCACTTCTTTAATCAGCACTTTCAGCTCTAACTGCAGACTTGAGTACCTCTGGGTTTCCTTCACATCTAAACAGGGTGATAAAGTCATCATCTAAATTATACACCTGCTACAGTGTAGTAAGCAAACCTGATTAATGATCAGAGAGAAAAGAGATCCAGAAAAACAAGTGAACATCTTTTATTGGAAAAATCAGTGCAGAATAAAAGGAGCTTAAAAACCTCAGCTTTGGCCGGCTAAGAACTTGCTGTATTCAACTGGACGTATAAGAGAATTTAAGTACCTTTATCTGCTCTTTTTTTTTCAAAAAAATACAGTATGTAAATTGATTTTAATTGTGTGGAATGAATATTAACTGAACTGGAAGTTTTGACTCTGCTCTTCAGTCCACCCACCCTCCCTGTTTTTGTTTTGGTGTTAATCTTAGTGGCCTTGCAACTGCCCGCCCCTCTTGTAAATTTGTGTTTGGATACCCCTTCTGGGCCCATCTCATTTGCTCACTCAACTGAGTGCAGTGAGATCATATTCTGATTTCAGGCACTCCTACTGTGTACAAAGAGAGCATCTGGAAAACAGAAAAAAAAAAAAAAAATGTAAGCTTGTTTCCTGTCTTTCCTGTTAAGTGGTATAGACTATTTGTAGGCTTCTGAGCCCCCAAGCCCTTCTGTGTTGGAGGGAAGCCTTCTGGCTTAGTTTTTTTTTTCTTATAACTAGCCAGTTTTCTAGTTTCAGCACTCAAATCTGTTTCTTTGATCTCAGTACATATTCAGAAAAAAAAATCATCTGCTTTTGCTGTACTTGTGTTTCTACCTACTTTTTTACTTTTGCATCATCTTAAAAGTACTCAATTGTATTTATAACTGCTTGGTGTAACTCATTCTAAGCCTTTTGGTTTAAACACTTGGGCTTCGGACCAGTTGTTTTGCACTGAGAGGGTTTGTGGTCTGCACTGTAGTGGCAGAACACGTAGCTTACATCCTTCTAGGTTGGGAACTGCTGATTGAGGGCTCAGTGTCTGTTATTCTAAAAGTGTATTAATTCTGGTTTAAGCACTTGGGCTTTCAGGCCAGTTATTTTACATTAAGAGGGTTCGTGGTCTGCACTCTTGTGGGAGGAGAGGCTGGACTCTGCCCTTCTGAGCTGGGAATTTCTGGTTAAAGGCTTATAGTGCATGCATATCTGAACTGTTTCTTACTGAAGTTGGTGCGCCTTGTTTGCTGTGGCATAGACTGGATTCGGGCCTGCTGGATCTAGCTTTGTTTGTGTAACTTGAGCACTAATCCAGGCATTCTCTAAAGTATTCAATTGTATTTATTACTGTTTGGTAGTAACTTGATTAAAGTGTAGCTATCATTCTAAGTCTTTTGGATTAAGCACTTGGGCTTCAGACCAGTTGTTTTACATTAGGAAGGTTTGTGGCATGCACTGTGGTGGCAGGACAGGTAGCTTTCATCCTTCTAAGTTGGGAACTGCTGATTGAGAGCCCAGTGTCTGTTATTCTTAAAGTGTATTAGTTCTGGTTTAAGCACTTGGGCTTCAGGCCAGTTATTTTACATTAAGAAGGTTTGTGGTCTGCACTCTTGTGGGAGAAGAGGCTGGACTCTGCCCTTCTGAGCTGGGAATTTCTGGTTAAAGGTTTATAGTGCCTGAATATTTGAACTGTATCTTACTGAAACTGGTACACCTTGTTTGCTGTAGCATAGACTAGATCCAGGCCTGCTGAATCTAGCTTTGTTTATATGCTTGTTGTTTGTTTGCTTGTTATTTCCCTGGAACGCTAATTCCACCTAATACGCGGCTTCTCAGCACTTCTGTGGATCACTAGTGATATCTGCATTGCTTACTGTACTTATTTCCTTGTTTCACTTGAAAGAAAGTTACTGTTTGTCGTTTTTGCATTAAGTTACCTGTAACACATTGCACTTAAGTTACCTGTCACTTGCTCACTAAAGCAATTATATAAGTCAGCACTAAAAATTAAAAGCACTACACCTTCACTCCCCACTGGCCCTGGTTTTCAATTATTAAGGAATTCCCAATATTATTCTAGCATGTCCAAAGGTGAGTTGTCAATCTCCTCTCCAGTCCAGCTGGTGAATCAGGGAATCTTGAGGCAATGTTACAACTGCCTCATGTACACAGACAACCCTCTCCTCCTCCCAACAAATTCCAACACATGTGAGAGATGCAACCATATAGCCAAACTGGAGGCTAAGCTCTCTCAACTCAGTACCGGTGTAACCAGTCAGGAGGAGAAGGAAACCACACTCACTACAATTCCAGTCTCACACAGACCTACCATGACAGCAAACCAAACACATAAACACACAAAAACATACTCGGAGGCTCTAAATAAAAATCTGCCGAAGCAG
Source organism: Protopterus annectens (assembly GCF_019279795.1). Classification (NCBI taxonomy): domain Eukaryota; kingdom Metazoa; phylum Chordata; order Ceratodontiformes; family Protopteridae; genus Protopterus; species Protopterus annectens. The sequence goes on along the minus strand of NC_056747.1, from coordinate 481,916,164 downwards.
CAGAGACCTCCAAAGCAGACACCCAAGATGCCGCTACCCCAAAACAAAACACGTGCAACACATATCTCACAAAGCCAGTGTGCCGAACAGTCACAGCTCTTAAGACTAAACAACACACCTGATACACTTGTAATAGGTGACTCTATCGTCAGGCACACTGACGTCCCGCTCACCAGGCTGAACAAGGAGAGGGTCACGGTGAGCAGCCTGTCGGGCGCTAGTATCCGCCACATAACACAAGCACTCAGGTCACTCCAAGGCAAGTACAAATATGACTCAGTCATTGTCCATGCTGGTGTGAATGACCTGAGACATACCTACCTGGACTACACGAAAAGAGACATAAAGGAGCTCTCTGAGCATGTAGCCCAGGCCGGTATGACCCTGACCTTGAGTAGCATCTTACCCTCACCAAGAATGATGCCACAATATGAAGACAAGATGATCAATTTCAACAATTGGCTTAAGTACTGGTGTCATTCAAAGGGGATCCAATGCCTGTCAGCTTGGGATGATATGCTCGACAAGCCACGATGCTTCGCTAGGGACGACTTGCACCTGTCACCCCTGGGCTTTCGGATATTGGCAAAGGCTCTTGCTACCCCCATAGTGCCTTTTTTAGGTAAGGCTCAAAAGACAAACCCACCTCCATAGGTATCACAAGGGATAAGAAACTAAGAGTAATGCTACTCAACGCCAGAAGTCTAAACCTCAAGATGCACGCACTCGAAACTCTCCTTAGCATGGAGAACATTGATATCTGTGCAGTAACAGAAACCTGGTTCAGGGCTCCAAAGAGCACCTCAGCACTACCAGGTTATACCTCATACCATGCTTTTCGGCCCCAAAACTTGGACCAAACCACAAAAGGAGGGGGAGTATCGATATTCATCAAAGATACCCACACCTCCAGGTTGGTGGCAAAGCAAGAAGCATCAGAGACTATCCATGTGCAACTAACAGTGGGTAAAACTGCCTTCCAGTTTATAGCCTGCTACAGACCACCCTCCCAAACCCAGGAACCCCACTCGGCCTTCCTGAGAACACTGGAAAATATGAAGGTCTCTCCAAACACCATTATATTGGGCGACTTCAACTACCCAAACATAGACTGGGAGCATTACTCTAGCTCCAACACCCTAGCCCAAAGGTTCCTAGAATTTATAAACTCAAATGCTATGGAACAACTTGTTACCACTCCCACAAGAGGGAAAACATACTGGACCTGATCATCACCAACATGGGGACTCTATGCTCCAGACCAGAAGTGTATCCCTCACTGGTAAGATCAGACCATAAACTAATCTCACTGGATATTCACATCCCGACCCCACCCCTGCCCAGAAAACCAAAGTGAAAAACTTCTCTAAAGCAAATTTCACACTCCTCAAAACTGAGGTGGAATCCTTCAAAGCCCCCAGGCCTGTGGAAAATACAGCCCAGACCACAGAATCCTTTATAAATGCATTCTATGAACACCTTCAGGAATGCATGGATCATGCGATCCCAAATAAAACCAAGACCCAATCCTCCAAAGGCAGACGTCCTGTCTAGTGGACCCCAGCCATAAACAAACTATACAATAGAAGGAGGAAGCTACTAAATGATAGAGCAAAATCCCAAAAAGTGAAGGCATCACTGATCAGTATTAGCAAAAAACTACGGGCACACATAAAATTGTCTAAGGCCAGCTTTGAGAGAAAAATTGCACAGGACACTAAGGATAATCACAAGGCTTTCTTTAGTTATGTTAGGAACCTGGGTGGTAATTCCCAGATATGCTCAGAATTAGTCCAAAATGACAAAAAATACACCAAACCCACAGACATTGCCAACATCCTAGCTGACAGGTTCAGCGCAAACTTCTCCCACCAAAAGGGCAAATATCTATCCCAGCAGAGTGCTGCCCCCCTGACATCTCAGATGCTCAGGTAAGAGCCGCCCTCTCCAAAGCAAAAAACACAGCATCAATGGGACCAGACGGTGTCCCGGGCTTCGTCCTACATGAACTCCAAGAAGAGCTAAACCCAAACATAAAACTACTGTTCAATCTCAGCTTTACTACAGGATATGTACCCAAAGAGTGGCGTACAGCAACAGTGGTCCCTCTCCACAAAGGTGGTGCCTCAACGGATTCTGGAAACTATCGCCCCATAAGCCTGACTAGCTTGGTCTGCAAAGCTATGGAAAGGATCATCATGGACCTCATAAATAAAGATATTGGGGACCTACAGACACTGGATCCTACCCAGTTCGGCTTTGTTAAGGACAGATCCTGCCTCTTAAACCTGGTTGATTTCTTTGAAACAGTCTCCAAGGCCATTGACGAGGGGAAGGTGGTCCACACAGCCTACCTGGACCTCGCAAAACAAGACAAGTTGATCAATAGCTAAAAATAGCTGTTGCTGCTGTAGCAAAAGGTCTGCTTTGTAGTAGGCTGTGAATCCAAGACACCAATAGTGCTAAGTACTGGCCTAGCATGTAACATACACAGGGTCATACACTGTGTAACAGGCTATACTCTCTCAATATTAAGAATTATGCAGGCACTCCAGGGATGGTGCAGCACAAGAAAGCAACCAGTGGACCCTGTGTGTTCTTCTGATTTATTAATGTACTTAGTCAGGTATATCAGTCATAAAACAAAGTTTTCATAAAGAAAAAAATGCAAAATAAAACTAAACAAGGGAAGAAAACAACAGCTATTACAGGATAACAGGAATATAAAGTCATTTGAATGTAGCAAGTATCAAGATAGAAGAAATAAAACTGTAATGATTTCCTAAAGCTGTCTAATGCCTGTGATTCCCTCATTCATCCAGGCATGCCAGTGGTTTCCAAACGTGCAATAACTGGTAACAGAGGTTATATTCACCAATAGTTTCATAATGTATTGCTGAAACTCCTGACAGTATCTGATATAAGGACTTGTGCCAGCTTTTAAGGGACTGATAACTCTCTGCAATAGAAGGGACTCAGATCACACAAAACAAAACAAAGCAAAAATCAGCTTCAAAACCCTCAGACTATGGACAACTGACAGGAAGTTAAAGCAGTTTCCTCAACACCACTGTAATGTGAAAGGAATGAGAAGTTTGTATCATAAAATGAGCCACTGAGTTCGGTATCAGTAGTAATCTAGCTCTTAGTCAATAAGCCCAGGTAAAGAACATTATTGTAGTATAAATAACAACATATCAAGGCAAGATGTATGACAACTAAATTCTCAGATCAAATAAGTGCAAAATATGAGTGATATTCTTCATACATAACCACAGCTAACACTTGTTGCAAACATGTCAGATGACTACAGAGAGACACTTCAACACTATCTACCTTGCACACAAACACTGCCAACCTCCCCTGCAAATTATACAAAAGTCCAGAAATTAATTAGTGGCATCCCCTAATGTGGACTGAATCACCAAGATATTTGTAGTAGCACTGTTCAGCTTTAGACAATTACAGCTGAACTCATTTGCAAATACAGCACCCTTTTTGTATGATTCTATGTCATAAGCGTAGCTCCTTATGGCATCCTGACATTTTTGGGAATGGCACATGAAAGACAACAGGTAAGAAACATAACAAAATTAACACTGATAATCTAGGGTTCTGTGCACTGATAATATTAATTTCTCTGTTGTACATATTTTAATATTTACAATCATATTTTCATAAACAGGAGAGTAAGTTGTCACTGACGGACATTGTGTGAAATGTCGTGGTGGGAGACAGAACAGTGCTGTCATTCTTCACATACAGTCCAGTTCCCCCACAACCCAGTTCAACTGCAACTTGGACAAATGGATGGGAAACCGGAAATTCATCCCTGGTTTGGCACCTATGTCTGTAACACAAACAGGTAACTTGTACACGGTCCATCTCCCAGGCCCATGCTTACACTTATGAAGTGCATCTGAACTTGTCAGAAATTTGGGATGCATGGCTAGGCTTAAAAGGCCCTTGTGGTCATTAGCCTAGTAAACACCTATGAACCTATTAATAGCAGTTTGCTAAAAAATAAGATATATAACATTGACATTTGTGTTTCCAAAAGCAAGTAACCCCAGCCCTGATGGATCTATTGCACATGCACAAAACAAACAGCATCAGAAACACTTGTTCCAGGGAGCTGGTCTTCACTTATGACATAAACAGAACATGCTGGACAGCCTGATATGTGTCTCAAATGATCTCCACGCTATGGAATAGGTTCCATATTTATGTAAAAGAGTTCATCCCTGACTCTATTCCAGTGAAAAACTGACAATTGGATGGGAATTTGTAAATGTATCCCTTCTCTGGCCTTAATGTCCCTTATGGACAGAGGCCATCAGTATAAGAAAAGTATTATCCTAACAATTCACCCTACAAAGCCTTAGTTACCTCCCTATAAACATGCACCCACATGTATAGATGCCCACAATACTCGGGATCAAAATGGTTTAGGGTATATGACTAGGCTTGAAAGAACCCTAATGGTCATTAGCCTGGTAAGAATCTTTGAACCTATAAAGCTTTGCATGGCATCTTCTAAAAAACTTAGACGATGTTGAATAGAACTCAGTGATGTTTGCAGTCTAACTATGAAGCTTGAGTGATAGTATTAGACACATTTTCAATAATGTAAACAGATATAATGCTTGCAATTTTATAGACATCTCTTAAAAACTGCACATTCAGAAAGGAATTTTTAATGGCATGTGAAAGCTCAGTTCTGGCTGAATGAAAAAGCACTTACCTTGTACATCTAGATTATACAATTTTCAAGATATGAAAAGATGTTTGTCAGGTTTCATGGAAAATATAGTTCTGGGTTAGTTTGCATTATACTGAAATACTGATATAAAGCAGGCATTTTTTTTAAACAATGTTACAGTCTGCATCCTTTTAATAGCTTTTATCTTTTTTTATAGAAAATGCTCAGGAATCTCAGGATGTGTGTAGGTCGATAGAGGTGTGACATTCCACAAGTGCCATGTGATACTCCTCGTGGTTACATGTTAGACATCTATCAACTGAAAAGCATTCCCAATGAAAACATCATAATTATTATAGTGTAGCTCTACTATTAATGTCAAAGGAAACGTAAAACTGTGATTAACAATGGACCCAAGATGAAACAACACAGTACTCTAAAATCCACATGGAAAACTGAAGTATTACTGTTCAAAACTACATTCTAACTGCTCCATTAGGTAAGAAGCAAACCAATCTAGGACAGAATTAAAAACGCCACAAAAGGATGCTTAGATCCTAAGCATGGCAGTATGTAAATTCAAATTGTTCCTATAGGCCAAGAAAGTATGACACTTACTATTCAGCTGCATCAAATAGCGCGGTTTGAAAGACCATATACAATATGGTCCATTGCTGCTAGGCCAGTATGAAGGATGGTCAACAAAATGCAGAAACGTAATTAACCGCCCTGTTCTCACTACCTATTCCTGTAAGCAAGTACTCATTTCTTTATTTCATTTAGTTTTCCGCTCTCAGAATAATATTCCCAAAGTTTAGAGTCCTGCCTCAGAATACTCTATTTCTAAGCTATACTGCTATCAGTGGAGCTCTATACGTGTATAATTCTGCAGCCTTATCTGTGTGTATGTGTTTCTGTACACGCGCGTGTGTGCACATCTGTAATAAAGAGGTATCCTATATGGGATGCTAGCTCATGCCTGGAATGCTATTATTGCAACACTCACAGAATTGCAAGCTGTGCTTTCAAAGCAGAAGAGATGACTCATGTCTGTTGAAGTTTACTTCTAATTGTGAAAGCTGTGATGCAATGATTTTGCTTGACACTTTTTGTATACATTATGATTAACTATGAACTGCATTAACACCATGGTTAATACTGTGAAGCTTACTTTGATATGCAATGTACATCATTGCTGGTTGTTGCACAGTTAAACATTTCTTCATAGCTCTACTAATCATCATCATCATCATCAGCCTCCCTTTTTCCCCATTTTTTTCTACAAAGTCGGGGTATAGTGTTAACTGTTGACAACTCTCTTGATTCTACTGCCTTCTTCAACACTTATGCCTGACTTTACAGCTCTACTACGAGTTATATAAAACAGAAGCTGGATTTTTCCATGCATGTTTCTGTGCATTACCCCATTTCAATACAAAATATGTCTTTGAATCTCACCAACTGATCATGATATACACTGCCTCAGCTATCTATACATTAGCTCTTCTTTATAAAAGCACTGGGTCCATGCAGTCTAATTGATACAATCTTACATTTTTTTAACATGTATCTTTGAAGATATGCTTGCAGCTGACTGGAGTAGTGTCTTGCAAGAAGGTTCCATAAGGTGCAGATATGATCTGCATCCCTTATATATCATTTTATTAATTTGTTAACTCAAGATCAAGTCCACCACTAGCATTTGCCTTTTTTTTCAGGTGCAGTTAAGCAGCACTGTAGGTCTTGGGCCACCGAGGGTTTAGCCAGCATGTGAATGGCAGTACAAGAGGGGACATAAATGATCTGGAGAGCAAAAGAATTGTCAAGTGAATATGCAGTGATCATGTCACAGTTGTTTATAATGTGAGGAAGAATACAAAGCAAAGATGACTGCATAACATTTTAGGAGTGAGTATGATAAGACAGGGAAGAAAAGAGTCACAGATGAGTTAGGGTTCTAGTGACAAAGTATAACAATGACAAGGGAAAAATAGCCAGCGCTGAAATACTCAGAAATAGATAAGACAAACAAAAAGAATAAATTAAACCTTCACACTTAAGATCCAGAATTCCAACCAGCAGAATGCAAAACAACAAAAATATCCAAACAACCACACTGATAAGGTACTCCAAGTTTATTAAAACAATGTGTATTCACTTTCAGGTTAAAACCCTTCTTCAGACAACATCCATATCACTGAAACAGCTTTTAACTCATACAACTTCCAATCAAAATTCAATACTGAACCCTCCTCCTTTTCAGGGCAGGTTTAATAGGGATGACACCATTCATACCTGGGGCTCTATCAGCAACCAGATCAATAATCCATTTTGTCTCGTTATACTCTGTTAAATTACATAAATCTACCCCTCTTTTAGACATTCTAATAATCTGTAACACCATGAAGTTAAATGTATGCCCATTATTAGTGCAAACATGTTGAAACAGGGCATTACGAACATTACCTGACATATGTTTTAATATCCTGTCTTTCAATTTGCAATTGATTTTTCCAATATAAAATGGGCAGCATTCCTTGCATTGAGCCGAATATATAACATTGCTAGTGTGACAATCTGCATATTGCTTTAAAGAATATCTCTTCCCCGTAACCGGATGAATAAATAAATTGTCACTTCTAATATATTGACAGGCTTTACAGTGTCTGCAAGGGAAAGTGCCCAACAACAACACAACAAATCAAAATGAGGAAAATGACAAGGGATTATTTAGACTTTATGAAGAGACATATTTTTACGTGGCCAAAGGATAGTTTGCAGCATATGCAATCACGCACCTACCCGCCCTGAAAACTAGGAGTGTTCAGTATTGAATTTTGATTAGATGTTGTGTATTTTAAAAGCTGTTTTAGTGATATGGATGTTGTCTGAAGAATGGCTTTAACCTGAAACTACTTACACATTGTTTTAATAAACTTGGAGTACCTTATAAACGTGGTGGTTCGAACTATAGATAAGAGTCTGAAGAAGATACAATAAGGGAAAAGAAGAGGCCAAAGTGATTGCAAGAGGGAGTGAATTAGTGATCAAGGGAAAACTGAACATATAAATGGTGGAAGGGATGAAATGGAGAGGTGAAGGTGACACAAAAAAGGAGTCAAGCAAAATAGCAGCCAATTAAGGAGTTGATACACAGCTGGAAGAGGAGGAAGAAAGGCCATTTTAAATACAACACGGAAAGGAGGGAGATATAAGCTGTGAGGAAGCTGTGGAAGGCAGACCTTCTAAGACAGGGAAAAAGTGAAGGCACTGAATTAATTCTAAACATTAGTATTTGCATCTGAAAGGGAAGTGAGGATACTATTCTCATATGGTGACAAAGGCGGAGTAGGGAGATCACTAGACAAACCAGAACTGTAACTAGGTCATCTGGCACCATGTGCAGTTCCCTAAACTGGTGAAAAAATATTCTGCTTTAAAAATGGAAAAAATGTAAGAATCAGCTATCTACAATTAAGTCATCACATAATGAATGCTTCAGCAATTCAGGACTGTCTACATCAATACATCCATGACTGCAAATTCAGTTCTGGCATTCATAAAGCAATGTACCTTCTGCATTCCTGTAGCATCGGCATGCAGATTGTGCCCCCTTACATCTTGCACCAGCTTCCCCCTTTTTCCTACACTGGTTATGGCTCTGAAACAGACATCAGCATAGATAAAATGGAAATGGAGGAGAAGAGTCTGGTCTAAAGGGGAATAAGGCAGAGTGAACACTGGGCTACTTGCCAGGGTCTTAATCAACCTGGCCAACATGTAAACCTTCAGAAGAGCAATGTCCCCATCAGAATTACCTGAGGATGACAATAGTTGTGCATTTATGTGGGGGAGGGGAGAGTAGTGCAGGAAACATTCAGTGAATTGCAGTCTTGTTAGCCGGAATGATGCCCAGGATGAAAGGCAAAAGGTATGAATACAATCTAAAGGACCAAAACATCATCCTACTGAACATCAAGGGGCTTGAGTGTCAGTTGAAAGTGCAACGACCACAACTGCGATCCTCAGAATAGTGCAAAAGAAAGTGTGAATTTGGAGAATATATACTGTTCAAGGTTGTGCTATCTTAAAGTATTTTCTAAACTTCAAGGCACACTGATCTCAGTATTGATATATATGCAGCACTACTTAGGGACCGACAGCCTCCCCACAGGGAAGGGTTGCATGAGGTGAAGACCCTCTAAAATATCTTTGAAGGTGTAGCAATGTTTTAGAATTCACTGTTATTAGTTTGGCATGCAGTTAATTGTCTCAACTGTAGATACGTGCAGAAGTGGGTCTAATACATCTGTTGAGGAGTTGATGAGAATGCATATTGTTGCATAAGATCATGTCAGGTAAGTATAGTCACCCTGAAAAGGATGGCCAAGGGGAAGAAAGTACACAGACAACAGATTGTACAGACAAGCTATTATTTGGATCTGTGAGAGCATTTTGCCATACAAATGGTTCTAGACATAAAGAATGGGTTACAGAAATGAGTGGTGAAGATGGAATCCACCAAAGCATTAAAGATACCATAGGACAGGTAAAGAAAAAGTAGGGGAGGAGAGTTGACTGGAAGGGAGATGGAATCTTAAATGCACTTAAAAGCAAACTAGATAGTCACGTTGCCTCCTGCCACCAAGAAAATGTAACATAACACAACTGTCTTTTTAAGTGTCTTAATTGAGAATCACAATATGTGAAAGTATAGAGCTATATATTCAAACCTGGTGGTAATTTATAGCCTTAATCTTCTGTCTTCTGTATTATGCTGTCACTTCTACAAAACACTCTAAGACAAAGACACCCTAGCACACACAAACACAAAAGAACAGAAGCATACAGACACAAAGAAAGAGACACACACACACACACACACACACACACACACACACACACACACACACACACACACACACACACACAAACCAATGAGAGCTTTGAATGCATTTCCTTTAGATTTCTTAGATATGCCAAGGCCAATACATTTTATGATCATTCATGTCTTGGTAGCACCCTCCTTCATGCTGCACCCCTTTTCACCAGGGCTTCCACACCAATCAATTTCACAGTAAAGTTGTGGATAGTCATCCAGTCATCTAGGTTATTTTTAAAGAAGGGTAGTAAATCACATTAATTAGGATGGTGTAGTGGTGCAACAGTTGCATTGTCACCTCACAGCAAGAGGTTCTGCAGTTCAATTCTCGGCTGGAGTGCCTTCTGTGCCGAGTCTGCATGTCTTCCCTGCATCCGTGTGGGTTTCCTCTGGGTGCTCTGGTTTCCTTCCACATTACAAAGACATGCATCTGGAGTATTTCTCCCCAGGTCTCCACTGAAAATTGGCTTTGTTTCAAGTCAGACTTTCCCGGTAAACAAATGTTAAAAAAATAAATCACACAAAGGAAGTTTATTCCAGATGTTTGTGAGATGCTGAGTTATAAAGCTGTCTCCCCACTATATTATTTTTCTATTGCTGAAGATTTAGGTCCCAGCTCTTGTATTGGTAGAGATACTGGACTTGAGAAATACAGGAGATCCTGGACAACCAGGATTATAATGGTGCAATATGTGAGATGAAGACCCCCCCCCCCACATAACTCTGTAAGAGGTTAAATAAAGAGCCTACATTTGTAGTTCAGAGACATTATGTCTGTCATCTTTTTGGTTAGACAGCTTTCTGGTGTTCCTAATTGTTTGATATGTTTAATGAGATACATCACAAAAGGCACATTGTATTAGATAATTGATATGATCAAGGCTGAATATAATGGACTGAGTACCTCTTTAGACCTTGATGTTATTCCTTTGGAAATTAGATGTGCTAAATAAAAGGATTTCCTGACAATTGTTGCTTAATGATATTGAAAACAGAGGAATGTGTCAACCTTACTTTCTAGATCCCTGAATGTTTTTCAGTGGTATGTTGTCTATACAATATGACAAGGGGCTGTCTACCAAAAATGATTTTGTTAGAACCCTTTTTAGTATAACAAGAGAATGGGAGGGGATGCCTACTAAATGTGATTTAGTTTGAGCCCATTTTTTATAAACCAAGGGAGAGTTCTTTCAGGAAGTTTTGGATATCAGAGGGTAAATTGACTACAATCCCTGTTTTGCAAAATTTGTTGCTAGAGGTCAAAGCTATCTGCTTGGAGATCTAAGAAGCAAATTCTGAATACCAAGCCCTGAAACACATTCATAATTTCTAATCAGTTACCTACAACTTGCACTACGTAGACTATGTATTTTAGCCAGTTTGCTATCCATCTCACTTACATACGGGTCAGTCTCTGTATATTAATTACTCAAGAAATTCAAATATTTGTATTGATACTGACTTATAATTTCAACTGTCACTTTCTTCATCAGAACCTTTTCAGCAGGACCAGCTATGAAACATATATGTTAGGAAAGATTCATTCCTGGTTGATGGCATGTACCGTCAATCCAGTCACTATCATCACCACTTTCAACTCAGGAAATTAAATATTTGTAAATAGAAAGGACTATCACAGAGACCAATACACAGCATGAAACCTATATTGTGG
>NC_056747.1:481492408-481599908 GCF_019279795.1 Protopterus annectens | reverse complement strand
AGGCCACCATTCTGTACAACAGTGACAAACTCTGGAAACTGTTTAGGTACTACAGACCTATTATCACACAAACATGCGTATGGAATTGCAACTGACCACAAGGAAAGTGAACATTTAATGCAGCAGGAGTTAATAAGGAGGGCCATCTCCACCAAATATGGTATAGCTAAATTGTAGAAAAAAGAAACAAGGGAAATATCAGATATTAACAAAAAAGATGAGACAATAAGGTGAATTATGTTTTATCCCATAATTGTTAAGGAATCAATACAAGAACAAGTATAGCAACTTATTAATTTCTTTCCCACACAATCCATGTTGAAATGGGGTTGATCTCCACTCACAGAACTTGAAGAGCACAGGTCTAATTACAACTCATTAATGGCAGGAGCACAGAGATGCAGACCAGCAAAGCAGTTAACCTGGCTGGGTGATTATATTATTAGATAAGTAGTTTTGGTCTAAATACATTTTTATTTAAATATTTTCATGCTTTAAATAAAAGGGAAACAAAGAAGAAAGATAACTTTGGCGTGTGTACCACAGCTGGAAATCTTAGTGAAACTAAGCTGCAAAACAGAACTCATGTAGTGTTTAATACACGTTATGGTGAGGGTTAGGAATGTTACTAACATGGTTGCACACAACTCACTGCTAGGTTTAGTGCTGTCTAAACATAACTTCAGCCTGAGGTGGGGAGAGACTGTGTAGAAAATGATGACTTGGCAGATGGTATAAAGATCACAGCCGAGTTCATACACAAGATGCTATGAGAGGGAAGTTCATAGTTTTAAATATTCTGTCTTCAGGCATATGATCTATACTACAATACAAACTCCAAACTCGTAGACTATATAGAACAGGCCAGCCATGAAATGACTGTTATTTTAAATATATCCAGACTCACACTAGGTTTTCTAGTTATTGGAAGTCTTTTCACTTTCTTGCAATAAACTGGCATTAAAATTAGATATTTTTACAGTCCTGCCTTTGGATACTGCATATTTCAATATCTCTTAACTTACTATTATTAGGAACTTCTTCAAGTTCCAATAAAGTTTGAAATTCTTCATTCACAAGTGTTCTATACACCAAGGATAATCTGCCTCTAACAAAACAATACACAACTGAATCCACACCAAAAACACAGTAAATTATGACATGCTATTTTTTTTCTTTAGAAGATATTCTTTGTCACCCTTGAGTCAGCAAGACTAATTAATTAGTCACTTCAGCAAGCCGATCAAAACTGTATGGTATCTAAATGAAACCAACACTAACTGAAGAAGCTGTTCATAGGTTCATAGGTTCATACTAGGCTATCTGCCCTAGGGCATTTATAAGCCTAGCCAGAGTGTGTTTGGCTTTTGCCACCCATTTTAAATTAATTTTGCTATGCCCTTTTTCGAGGTAAGTATACTGTGCCTCTGTCTAACAGTGACACAGAAGTGATACCCGAGGTAAACCTACAATCTCCCATCCACTCATCAAGATTCCTCTTGAAGAGAGTCAGTGAGGGACTCTGCCTAACCTGAACTAGGATTTTATTCCAGAGTGAAGGGAGCCTCTGGGTTATGAATCTGTCCCTCCAGCATGTCCTATTTATTTCAGTGCTGAGGTTCAAATCTTTCGAGTGGGTAGCTCGATGGGATTTGGATTTTCTGAGGTGCAGCATGTCCATTAGATCCGGGTTGGACATGGCTTTATACGTCAGGCACAGATCGCCTCTGAGCAGGCGGTATGCCACTGAGTAGAGCTGGAGTTTCTTTAACCGGGCAGCATATGGCATCTGTTTGAGCCCTTTGATCCTCTTGGTGAGATACTTTTGGGGTCTTTCCAGTTGCTGCAGGTGTCTGGTAAGGTACATCCCAAAAGGGGCATTGTACTCAATTATGGGCCTGATGAGGGATGAGTAAAAAGGCACGATGACCTCCCCTGATCTTGATGTGAATCCCTTCATGATTAGGTGGGCTATATAAAATGTTTTTGTAACCACTTTGGCCACGTGGTTGTCAAATGAGAGACTGCTATCAACTTGGGTCCCCAGGTCCCTAATTACTTCTTCTGTACTTAATGGATTACCACCTATGTGGTAATTTGTGGGCACTTTGTTTTTGTTAAAGGGGATGACTATACACTTTATGGCATTTAGCTTGAGGCCATGGCTCTGGCACCAGTTGTCTGTTTCTATGAGGCCCTTTTGGAGGATGCTTGTGTTGGCTGGAGAGTCGATTATGGTGCCCAGTTTGCAGTCATCTGTGAACTTGGTCAGCCACAGTCCTTCCATGCTGGCCTGTACCTCCGAGAAATATATACCGAACAAGAGAGGTCCCAGGACTGAGCCTTGTGGGATGCCACTTGTAACTGGTTTGGAGTCTGACATGGCTCCAGCAATTCTAACCATGTGGGTTCTGTCCTTGAGCCAGTTTGCAACCCATCTAGTGACATAGGGGTTTATATTTAAGCTGGTGAGCTTATCTATAATGCCCGAGTGGGGTATTGTATCGAAGGCTTTGCGAGGTACAGGTAGGCTGTGTGGACCACCTTCCCTTCGTCAATGGCCTTGGTGACTGTTTCAAAGAAATCAACCAGGTTTAAGAGGCAGGATCTGCCCTTAACAAAGCCAAACTGGGTAGGATCCAGTGTCTGTAGGTCCCCAATATCTTTATTTATGAGGTCCATGATGATCCTTTCCATAGCTTTGCTGACCAAGCTAGTCAGGCTTATGGGAGATAGTTTCCAGGATCCATTGAGGCACCACCTTTGTGGAGAGGGACCACTGTTGCTGTACGCCACTCTTTGGGTACATATCCTGTAGTAAGGCTGAGATTGAACAGTAGTTTTATGTTTGGGTTTAGCTCTTCTTGGAGTTCATGTAGGATGCACCCAGGACACTGTCTGGTCCCATTGATGATGTGTTTTTTGCTTTGGAGAGGGCGGCTCTTACCTGAGCATCTGAGATGTCAGGGGGGCAGCACTCTGCTGGGATAGATATTTGCCCTTTTGGTTGGGGGGGTTGCGCTGAACCTGTCAGCTAGGATGTTGGCAATGCCTGTGGGTTCAGTGTATTTTTTGTCATTTTGGACTAATTCTGAGCATATCTGGGAATTCCCACCCAGGTTCCTAACATAACTAAAGAAGGCCTTGTGATTATCCTTACTGTCCTGTGCAATTTTTCTCTCAAAGCTGGCCTTAGACGATTTTATGAGTGCCCGTAGTTTTTTGCTAATACTGATCAGAGATGCCTTCCCTTTCTGGAGTTTTGCTCTATCATGTAGCTTCCTCCTTCTATTGTATAGTTTGTTTATGGCTGGGGTCCACCAGACAGGACGTCTGCCTTTGGAGGATTGGGTCTTGGTTTTATTTGGGATTGCATGATCCATGCATTCCTGAAGGTGTTCATAGAATGCGTTTATAAAGGATTCTGTGGTCTGGGCCATATTTTTCACAGGCCTGGGGGCTTTGAAGGATTCCACCTCGGTTTTGAGGAGTGTGAAATTTGATTTAGAGAAGTTTTTCACTGTGGTTTTCTGGGCAGTGGGTGGGGTCGGGATGTGAATATCCAGTGAGATTAGTTTACGGTCTGATCTTACCAGTGAGGGATACACTTCTGGTCTGGAGCATAGAGTCCCCATGTTGGTGATGATCAGGTCCAGTATGTTTTCCCCTCTTGTGGGAGTGGTAACAAGTTGTTCCATAACATTTGAGTTTATAAATTCTGGGAACCTTTGGGCTAGGGTGTTGGAGCTAGAGTAATGCTCCCAGCCTATGTTTGGGTAGTTGAAGTCGCCCAATATAATGTGTTTGGAGAGACCTTCATATTTTCCAGTGTTCTCAGGAAGGCCGAGTGGGGTTCCTGGGTTTGGGAGGGTGGTCTGTAGCAGGCTATAAACTGGAAGGCAGTTTTACCCACTGTTAGTTGCACATGGATAGTCTCTGATGCTTCATGCTGTGCCACCAACCTGGAGGTGTGGGTATCTTTGACGAATATTGATACTCCCCCTCCTTTTGTGGTTCGGTCCAACTTTTGGGGCCAAAAAGCATGGTATGAGGTATAACCTGGTAGTGCTGGGGTGCTCTCGGGAGCCTTGAACCAGGTTTCTGTTACTGCACAGATATCGATGTTCTCCATGTTAAGGAGAGTTTCGAGTGCGTGCATCTTGAGGTTTAGACTTCTGGCATTGTGTTAGCATTACTCTTAGTTTCTTATCCCTTGTGATTCCTATGGAGGTGGGTTTGTCTTTTGAGCCTTGCCTAAAAAAGGCACTATGGGTGTAGCAGGAGCCTTTGCCAATATCCAAAAGCCCAGGGTGACAGGTGCAAGCCGCCCCTAGCGAAGCATCATGGCTTGTCGAGCATGTCATCTCAGGCTGACAGGCATTGGATCCCCTTTGAATGACACCAATACTTAAGCCAATTGTTGAAATTGATCATCTTGTCTTCATATTGTGGCATCATTCTTGGTGAGGGTAAGATGCTACTCAAGGTCAGGGTCATACCAGCCTGGGCTACATGCTCAGAGAGCTTCTCTATGTCTCTTTTCATGTAGTCCAGGGAGGTACGTCTCAGGTCATTCACACCAGCATGGACAATGACTGAGTCATATTTGTACTTGCCTTGGAGTGACCTGAGTGCTTGTGTTATGTAGCGGATCCTAGCACCCGACAGGCAGCTCACCGTGACCTTCTCCTTGTTCAGTCTGGTGAGCAGGATGTCAATGTGCCTGATGATAGAGTCACCTATTACAAGTGCATCAGGTGTGTTGTTTAGCCTTAAGGGCTGTGACTGTTCGGCACACTGGCTTTGTGAGCTATGTGTTGCACGTGTTTTGTTTTGGGGTAGCGGTTGCTTGGGTGTCTGCTTTGGAGTATGTTTTTGTGTGTTTATGTGTTTGGTTTGCTGTCGTGGTAGGTCCATGTGAGACTGGAATTGTAGTGAGTGTGGTTTCCTTCTCCTCCTGACTGGTTACGCCAGTACTGAGTTGAGAGAGCTTAGCCTCCAGTTTGGCTATATGGTTGCATCTCTCACATGTGTTGGAATTTGTTGGGAGGAGGAGAGGGTTGTCTGTGTACATGAGGCAGTTGTAACATTGCCTCAAGATTCCCAGATTCACCAGCTGGACCAGAGAGGAGATTGACAACTGACCTTTGGACATGCTAGAATAGTATTGGGAATTCCTTTATAATTGAAAAAAGGGCCAATGGGGAACAAGTTACTCAAGGGGAGTTTGTGTGGGTATAGTGCTTTTAATTTTTTAGTGCTGACTTAGTGAGCAAGTGCCAGGTAACTTAAATGCAATGTTTTACAGGTAACTTAAATGCAAAAATGACAAACAGTAACTTTCTTCAAGTGAAACAAGGAAATAAGTACAGTAAGCAATGCAGATATCACTACGGATCCAGAGAAGCACTGAAAAGCTCTGTTTTAGGTGGAATTAGCATTTCAGGGAAATAACAAGCAAACAAACAACAAGCATACAAACAAAACTAGATTCAGCAGGCCATGATCTAGTCTATGCTACAGCAAACAAGGTGTACCAATTTCAGTAAGAAACAGTTCAAATATGCAGGCACTATAAGCCTTTAACCAGAAATTCCCAGCTCAGAAGGGCAGAGTCCAGCCTCTCCTCCCACAAGAGTGCAGACCACGAACCTTCTTAATGTAAAATAACTGGCCTGAAGTGCAATTGCTTAAACCAGAACTAATACACTTTTAGAATAACAGACACTGAGCCCTCAATCAGCAGTTCCCAACTTAGAAGGATGTAAGCTACCTGTCCTGCCTCCACAGTGGAGGCCACAAACCTTCCTAATGTAAAACAACTGGTCTGAAGCCCAAATGCTTAATCCAAAAGTTTTAGAATGATAGCTACACTTTAATCAAGTTACTATCAAGCAGTAATAAATACAATTGAATACTTTAAAGAATGCCTGGATTAGTGCTCAAGTTATACAAACAAAGCTAGATTCAGCAGGCCTGGATCTAGCCTATGCTACAGCAAACACGGTGTACCAATTTCAGTAAGAAGCAGTTCAAATATGCAGGCACTATAAGCCTTTAACCAGAAATTCCCAGCTCAGAAGGGCAGAGTCCAGCCTCATCTCCCACAAGAGTGCAGACCACAAACCCTCTTAATGTAAAATAACTGGCCTGAAGCCCAAGTGCTTAAACCAGAACTGCTTCAAACATCATGATAAGAGACTGATGTCAGGCAGGTACAGTAAACAATAAGTGTGTAGTGGCTGACAAAGTAGTTTTCTTCCTGTAATTAAGGAAAATATGCCATAAAACACACTGCTGATATCTGGCCCTTTAGTAACACAAGGCACTGCCTAATGGTGCACTGTATATACAGAGCATAACATGCAGGATGCCCCTGTGCAGTCAACATGTAGCACTATGCTGCAAGGCTGCCTGTTCTATGGGTTATCATCATCAAATACAGTTTGTGAACTGTATGAATGCTCACTTGGAAAGGGGGGGTCACTGTATGTCGCCACACAGGTACTGTTTGTAAATTCAAGCAACCATTTTTTTCTTTAAAACGTTTATTTAAAGTTCTTTTGGAATTGGTCCTTATGAGTTTTTGTAATTCTTTCTGGCACAGGACATGAAATGTAGAAAGAAGTTGATAACTGATTTGTGGGTTTCTCATTATAAAGAAACACATTTTATATAACCATAGTTAAGTACAAGGTTAGCTCTCCTTACAGTCTATTTTAAGCCTAGCAAATTTCTCTTTCTGTGCTTGAAATAACCCATCCCGTTTGGTTACAGATTGGCCTTATCCATCCCATGGTCAATAATTATATACTACCCCTACTGTGAATAACTTGGATCATACCATAGATATGGGATAAAGAATTTAGGAGCTACCTATGTCCATTAGTAGTACAACAGGCTGTCCTAGGGTAAATGTTCTGTTTCCCAGCCATAGATCTAAGCTGCACTTGAAACTGGAGAGTGGGAACTTAGTTTTATATGGCTGGGGATTCTGTTCTACAGCAGCAGTATCCTTTAATAGATATACGTCCTTCCAAACCATTCTGTTGATGTTGCAGAAGAGATTTAGATCCCTACATCAAGTACTTCTTATACAATTTGACTTGCTGATGTGCAGTAAATCCATCAGTAATGGTTGGAGGATGCCTTGTATGCCAGACACAGGTAATTCTTAACAGTCTGTAGGATACTGATAATAGTGACAGGGCTTTGAGTTATTTCATGTAATACATATAGTCAATGACTGGCCTAATGAGGGCAGAGTAAAGGGGGACAATGACACCCCTAGATCTAGACATTATCCCTATGTTTATAAACTGTGCAATGCAGAAGGACTTTCTTACAAAAACAGACACGTTGATCAAAACTTAGGTCAATGTCCACATAAGTTCCCCAATCCAGAACAACTGGGTCAGCTCTTAGGGACGTATTGTCAATGTGGTAGCTCCATGTGTAGATGACATCCCAAAGTTTACAATAACATATTTTTTTACATTTAGTTTCAGTCTATGATTCTGGCACCCGTTATTTATTTGGGACAAACCTTCCTGCACCATGACTAAGTCACTTGGGGATTCAATGGCTACTCCTAAACTGCAGTCATCGATAAACTTAGTCAGGCAGGAGATACTCCAGTATAGAATCTTGGGGGAATCCAAAAGTGACTGGTGTCATTGTGGAGTTAACTTCCCCTACTTTGATTATCTTCATCCTATCTGTGAGCCAGTCAACAATCCAGCTGGTGACACAAGGGTTTGTTCCCAGTTTGTTTAGCTTTTCTACTATGCCTGAGTGGGGAATTGTGTCAAAAGCTTTGACCAGGTTGAGGTATGCAGTGTATGCCATTTTACCTTCAATGATTGTTTTGGTGATCTTTTAAAAATAATACACCAGGTTGAGTAAGCAAGACCTTCCCTTGATGAACCGAAACTACAGGAGTCCAGTGCCTGGAATTTCCCTATGCCCTGATTGATTAACTCCATGATGTCTATCCATGGTTTTGCATATGAGGCCAGACAGACTTCTATGCCTGTAACTACCTGAGTCCGTGTAAGGTCCTTCCTTATGCACTGGAATGACTGTAGCTGCTCTCCATTTGCTTGGCACAAAACCTGTATGGAGGCTGAGACTGAACAGATTTGTTAGGAGTGTGGCTGAATTGTGCTTCATGATATTTAAGATACAGCTAGGGATATAGTCAGGACCTATCAATGCAGTATTTTTATCTTTTGATAACATTTTAGGACTTGGTTTTGCATGACAACTGGAGGTGAGCCAGTTTCAAGTACATTTTGAGGGATATATGGAGTGAAGAGAGAGGGAAAGTTAGAGCTAAATTTATAGGTCAGTTTCAAATGTAAATTTCTGGTGAACATCTGTAAGTGACAGTGTCAAGCAATACTGTTGTCAGCTACCTGCATTACATTTCAGCCTTATATAAAATAAAACAAACTCTGATCCTGTCAATGTCACATTTGAAATATTTTAAAATGCAAAGTGGTTATGGCTAGCTCTGGTATAAGAACATATTTCTGGTATGCATGTACTGTCTTTAACCTTATTTACTCCATCCCTTTGGTTTCATCTTCTTCTTACTCCTTTTTAGGAACAAAGGTACAATACCACATATTTGACCATGGCTGGCATTGACACTGAGAATAATAATTTTAAGCAGCAGAAATGGAGTGCTGCTGCTTATAATAGTAACAAACACATCAGGACATTGTGTCTCACCTGCCCATATAAAAAAATATATCGTTACCAAAGATGTTCTTTTCAAATAAAACTTCCTCTGATTCTGAATGAACCAAATCAGTTTCGATTGTGACAGTCCTGACACCCAATGGCAATCCCATTTTTTTATGTTTTTTTTTTAATAAACAGGATGGCAAAGTCTCTAAAACTACTTCTAAAATCATCCATAGAACATAGGAATACTCTTCTATTAGGAAAGTGGTGAGTGGGGGAATAAATTCAGTGGAAGTAGCTTTGTCAAATAGTAGATCTTCACAAAAGAAAAACATTTTAATTGCATAGCAGAATGGAACAGTAGAAGTGCCTACCTAGCATGGATTATGAATGGCAAACACCAAAGGCATCTCCTGGAAATATCATGTTTATACCACTATGGCGGGATATACCAGTGCAATCCAACCCACAACTGGAGCTTTTCAGCAAGCTTTATGTCCATTTACTAATATATTAATAAATTACCTTAAGTATTCCAAACAAAACCAGATGAACCAGTGAGGCAGGCAGAGCCTGGCTATAGAAAGAAAAAGGAACTCTAATAGAACTGCTTAGAAAGACAAGCCAGGATGCACAACCCTGATGTTAGGATCTGTACTAATGAAGTAATATTAGTGTCAGTGGTGCACACTTGCATTTAGTGCTGGAAAACCAAAAGGCTGTGGGCTCTATTCCCACTCCAGGTGATTGGATTGCCACCATTGCAGTGAAGCAAGGGGAGGGGGTGCTGAACTTCTGATGAGATGTTAAACTGAGGTCAAATAAGCTTAAGCTGGTGGTAGTTCAGGTGGAAGTAAAAGATTTCATTGCATCTTTCAAAAAGAGTAGGGATCATTTAAAGTACTTTTTTATGTTGGGTATAATATTTGCAAACTGTACATATTTACAACCACATATGGTCATATTTCTATTTTTTTTTTACTATTTATCATTTTCTTATATCATCTTCACTGTTATTCTTCCATAACTGCCCCGCCCTCCTCCTTCCACAACCATAATTTAAAATTTGCAATATAGCTGCCAAAATCCATTTTCCATTAAACAAAATTTAATTCACTCTTTTGTTCCAAATAACCCATAAATAATCTACCCTTTTCACTTATCCTTATTATAATAATCATATTCATGTTTATATTATGTCATTAATAGTCTCAAAGAACTTTTTTTCACAATTTTCCAGAGTTACATTACTCTTTTATTTAAAACGAAACAAACAAAAGAACAGCTTTGTTGTCTCTTCCTCTTCACAATAAACACACTCTTTCAACTTTCTTTTTATATGGTGCATTCCCCTTTACTGGTAATTTATTTATTACCAATCTCCATAGAAAATCGAGACACTACTATGTTGTTACACCACTGTTTCCTGACTTTAATGGCTTTAATAACTTCTGCTAAATTTCATTTGGATTTACATAATGATATTGTTTCATCATCTCTTTCTAGCTTTCTCATCATCTTTTTTTTTTTATTTTCCATGTTAGTATTTTTTTTATTTCTTCATTTATATATTATTTTTTTCTGTTTCTTATTCTCAGCTACAATACCTTTGGTACTTATATTTAAACATTGTCACTATTATTTTTTCATTCTCTTCTTTTACCCATTCTATACAAGTTTAAAGAAGCAGAACAAACAGGATTTATAACCTTTCATCTTCACCCATATACAACACACTTTTTTCAGTGTGGTTCATCTTGAACCCTATATGAAAGAAAACACTAATTGCACAATTTTTTCATATTTTTGTGGGATCATATAAACACACACACACACACACACATATATATATATATATATATATATATATATATATATATATATATATGGGTCCCCTTCACATGATCGACTTTTCACAAAGTCGAAATTCATATGGCCGAGACCATATGATCGACTTTTTAAAAGCCGATCATGGGGAACCGCTATCTCCGTACAGTACAGAATGGGAAAACTTCCCTCTTCCACACTGCAGTGTGATCTCATAGTTGGTATATTTAAGTTACGGGGATCTCATAGTTGGTATATTTAAGTTACGGGGGTGTGGGGGGTGGAGCCCCCCTAACAGTTTTTAGGTAAGTGTTCGTTGTGTTTTTTGTGTTTACTTTACATGGTCGGCTTTCCGAAAGTCGATCATATGGTCTCAGCCATATGAAAGCCAACTTTGTGAAAAGTCGACCATGTAAAGTGGACCCATATATATATATATATATATATATGTGTGTGTGTGTGTGTGTGTGTGTGTGTGTGTGTGTGTGTCTGTGTATATGCTACTTTCCCATTAATACAGAATTAACAAGATAAACATTTTTCATGAATGCCAATCTATACATCCTCCACAGAAGACATTTTTCATTTCCTTTCATTTCTTTTATCAAACAACATAACTACATAATTTTTCACAAATGATATCCCTAGTAAAGACATCTTATTCATAGAAAAACACCCCCCCCCCCATTTTCACCATAGCAAAAGCCTTACTTTTATCTTTTTATCTTTATTCAAAACATCCATTCAGATGATCAGATGAAACAACACTTCCCTCATCCTTTTTTTACAACTGCAACTATATTGTCTGCTTATGTCAAAACTACTGGAATCACCATCTTCTTTATATCATATTTAGCATCTTTCATTGTATAAGCTATTTTACTCATTACTGCATTCATTATTAGTGCAAATAGTATTCTACTCATGGGACAGCCTTGTCTTATACCACACCATGCCTATTTCTCTACTCATTCACCCATTCACTAACACTTTCACTTTATTGCTTTAATATGATGACATACCCATTCTGCAAATTACATTACCAATTCTATACTCCTCCATAGCATCTCACAAAGCAACCTATCTTACTTTATCAAATAAATTGCTTTTATCATCTACCACAAGTTTTACATCCTCTCATTTAGTAATAATATAATCAACAATTTATCTTACAACCAATAACAATTATTGACATCCCTTCCCTTTTATACAATACATACTTTATTCCATAATATCCCTCATCATTTGTTCCATTTTATTCTGAATTATGTTCATAAAAAATTATAATCCGTGTTATTTGGTGTGATGGGTCTCGGATTTTATTTTGTTCTTCTCATCTTTCTTCTATATAAATTTTAATACCCCATTACATAACTCTTCATTAATAAACTCTTCCTTCAACAATGCATTTGGTACATTTACAAAATACTCTCTTTGCCAATCCACTAATTTCTTGTATATTCCATACCCTATACTATATGGCTCTGATACTGAAATCAACATTTATTTTCCTAAGTGCTTCATCCAAATTCACCAATAGTAATTTAATTTTCATTTTAACTCTTTCTGAAATGTTTTACTTTCCATTCACTCATTTTCCCTCTTTTTACTCTTGTACATATTTTCTACACACTGTACTACAATACCCATAATTTCATTGTGTTCTTTTTACCTCTACTTTTACATTTTATTTTCATTTCCCTCATTATACTAATGTCCTCCTTTACCATTTCACCCAAACATGTAGATACTTCCTCCCTTCTCCCAGTAAATAAAGTCTCTGCCTAAAAAGTAATACCTTATTTTTTCTAGATTTTTTATAGGTTTCTTTTTTTATATCATATTACTCTCTTATGTTATTCTCTAAATTCTCAAATACATTTCTATACATTTTCCTAAACTTTACTTTCGCTTCCTTTCTTACTTCATCCTGCCATTGAGAAATAAAATACTTTTTATATTTCTTTTTAAATTCAATCTACCATTCAGACCAGTTTTTTTAGAAGTCATTCATGGTTATATGATTCTTTTGTAACTGCAATACTTCTCACTCCCCAATTTCATCCCGTAATCTCTCATTTTTTTCTTTTTATCCCCTTTCCAGTTTTAATATAGTCCCTTTCTTCCATCATTCTCCTTCCATATTACTCAATAGTCTGAAAAAACTGTTACAACTGTGTCACCATTTGCTACGTCCAAACCCTTCAATAATACAAAATCAATTTCAGACCCAAGTGCCCCCTTCTGTAAGCCCAATGACTGTTGTGCCACACAGTTAATTTATCGCATATCACATCCTGTATTTTTTAACATCTTTTTTCTTTTTACATTTCCCCCTTAAATCAAAATTAAAGTCCCTTGCAATTAAAATTTTCATGTTAACCTCCACAGTCTAATATTTGATGAAACAGATTCTTTCTTTCCTTGCTTGTTATAATACTACAAAATTATTCTCTCTGCCTCACATCCACAACAGTTAACACTCCCCACCCTTACCAACATTAAAGTTATCTTTTTCACTGATTTTTACACAACATACCCACTAAAGAACAAAGTTAACTTCCTAAGTTCCTAGGTTCCATATCATATTCTATTTCCCTTCCACATTTTTTTCTGTTTGCATTCTTTCTTCACTCATCAGGAATCTCACATCCTCTAACAGAATAACATCCACATCACATTTAGCACACCATTCCTGTATCCTTATCCTTCTTAGTGTTAATAATACTGTTCAACAACTGTAGAGTACCTTCAGTAAATGTGATTTTTTTTTTTAAATTTAGGGGAAATACTTTTTAATTTTTTTCTTATTTTTAATCTTTTCCCAGTTGAATATTTTTCCTGGGTTTATGTATAAATAATCATTTATCCTCAGAATCAGACTTTTCCCTGGCTAGAATTAAAAAAAATAGTAGTATTAATCCCTTCTCCTGACCTCTCATCCTGCATGTACTCTTTCTCCTCATTTCCCCCTCTGTGTTTTTTCTTTTTCTTCTACAGTTTGTTCATCTATTTTACTCTCTCCCTTGGCCTCTTGTTGTCATATCCAGTACATTTTATTGCCTTTCCCCTTCTTTTTTATTATTTACTGTACCTTTTTTTTAAACAACCTGCATTCAGGCACACACCTTCTTGCTGTATTTCCTTTATTGCCACATTGGTTAACTTGTACTTTGTTATGCTCATTAAATGAGAAAGGTCTCCACAAAAGAATCATGATTTAGGCAGGCCTGCATATATTAATGTTCCTCTTTAAACAGTCACAAAAATAACACTAGGCAAGTGTTTTACCATGCTTATTTCTTTATTTGACATGTGTTTACCAGAAAAGTTTGAATGGTCCAGAAAGTACCCATTTTCAGTGGAGGCCTGGGGAGAAAAGCGCTACATTCACAATCTTTCAAAAATCATGTGCAGATATTTAAAATCACAAAGTATCATGTCACATTACTAAACATCAAGTACAGATATTTTAATCACAAAGGATCATGTTACATTACTAAACATCAAGTACAAATATTTTAAATCACAAAGTATCATGTTACACTACCAAACATAAGAGTGAGAAAATGTTGTAATGAGAAAAACATAGTGAATATATTTCTTAGTAGAGTGCAATTAAAAACAATAACATGAGTTGTAAGGAAAAACTCAATAGTCATATAATTTGTTGCACATATTAGTATGTCATAAATGAGACCTGAGACAATTCTAGTAAGATATTTAAAGAAATATTAGAGATACATGATGAAAGAGAGAGAGGTTAAATTGAGTGATGTCTTAGTATGAGAATGGTGTTCATATTATGGCTATAGAGGAAAGGAGGAAGAATGATGAAGAGAAGGAGATTATAAGAAGAGTGCAGGGTAGGGTATTTTGGTGTAGGGAAGAAAGAGAAAGTGGTAGAGGAAAGGTCTGCAGAGATTAACTAAATAAGAAACAAAAAAAAAAAACACACAGCCCAATCTGTAAAATAAAATAATAGCAAAACACACAAATGCACGGAATGCAGCAAAGACTGCAACAGTAAATCCTTTAATGATTCTGGTACCTCGGCCTTTGCCTTCTCACGGAATACTTTACACATGAATAGCAGTCTTATTTAAGCATCAGCTAAATGATGCTTAATTAATCAATTAACTAATTTAAATATTTAAATATTTAAACATAAAAATACATATCAAACCCTATTAAATTCTAACATTAGTTAACATTTGTTTACATACTTCCAAAGTACGATTCATTATTATCTATTTTGCCTCTATAAATTATCAAAAATGCAATTTAAGAACATCACAATTCCACTTAAAAAATTACATTATCTATAATTCAAGATTCATGCCATTAGGATAAAGAGTATTATAATTAATAATAAACTTGGACTCCATTCTTAATAACCTTTGTTGAAAATTGATGTTACTTTACCCCACCCCATAAGGTCTGGCAATAACACTAAAAATAAAACCTTCAGCCAGTCCTCCATGTTTCACATGAAAATGATGGGCCACAGGGCTATCCATCCTAACATTTCTTATATCACCAAGGTGCTCCATAATTCTCAATTTCACCTTATGTTTAGTCTGTCCGAAATACCATTTTGGTGACGGACAGTTACAGCCAATCACATAAATAACTCCAAAGGAATTACAGTCAAAATAATCAATGGCCTTCAGGGATCATTGAAAGCTGAGTACATTAGAAATAGTTCTGGTGGTTGGGGTTATGAAGTTCCAGTTTTATTTTTTTATGAATATAGGCTTTGTCCAGGGGATTTATTTGATTTATGGTGAAAATTTTTTTGTCTTCTGATCTAAGAGTACGTTGTGGAAATTATATGTTGATTAAAGGGGTAAGAGCTCAGCAGGTTGGGTATGTGCGTGATGAAGTATCAACAAGGTACAGGTATTTACCTTTTCTGTAAACAATACTGAAATTGTACTTTTGCAATTTCAACATCATGCATTGCATTTGAGCTGAGGCTGTATGTAATAGCTTTTTCAAAATTGCCACTAGTGGATGGTAATCAGTCCCTATTTGGATTTGCCAAAAATATAATAATTTAACTTTGAGCATGCAAACACTACTGCTAAAAGTTCTTTTTCTATTTGTGCAAAATGCATCTCTGTTTGATTTACAGTTTTTGATGTACAAGCTACTGGTATGCCTTCTTGAAGACATGCTGTGCCAAGGCCTTACCTTGAAGCATCACAATAAAGAATTACAAGTTTATAAACATCATTCATACCTCTCAAATGTCCAGATTTATGCATAATGTCCAGATGTTTGGCTCATAGTTTTGGTCTGATCCCCATAAAATTTGTGGCTTTCTGGCAAATCATGGGGATGATCTGAGGACTGAAGTCATAAATAATGACATACATTTGAGTTTCAGACTTCAAGTCCTTCAGAAAATGCATGTTAAAACAAACCCTGTTACTCGAGCAACTTTCCATGTTTATAAGAGCAATATCTAAAATATGTCCCTATTTTGCCCCCACCCCCACCCATTTTGTCTGGCTTTGTCCAGATTTCTTGCACTAAGAGATTGAGAGGTATGATCATAATATCTCAATGTGGGTCAACTGGCAATTTTCTTTTTCAGAATATCAAATGCTCTTTGGTGGTATTCCAACCAGGAACAGTTTACATTTGTACAAGTCAGCTCACATAATGGGGCAGAAAATTCACTCAAGTCTGGAATGAACTTTCCTAAATAGTTGACCATACCTAGAAAATAGTGCAAAGATGTGACATTCTCTGGAAATTTAATTTCAACAATTGCTGTTTGCTTAGAGGGATCTGGTTGTAAGCCAGAACTGGTAAAGAAATGTCACATGTAAGTAACTTCTTTCAGTTTGAATTTATATTTCTGAGGATTTGGTTAAGATTTACTTCATGTGCATGATCTAGAACTGTCTATCTTCACCACTGCCCCAACAATAATGTCATCTACCATAATAGCACATGGATAACGAGAAAAAAATTTGTTCCATGGCATGTTGAAATACCTAAATGGCAGAAAAAATTCCAAATCACATTCTTAAAAATATGCATCTTCCAAATGGTGTACTGAATGTGGTTAACAATGAAGATTTGCAATCCAGCTAAATTTGCCAAAAGGAGCTTTGTGCATCTAAGACTGAAAAAACTGTGGAATTTGTCATGAGAGTGTCTACCTCTTCTGCTGTATGCAATAGATGTTGACACTTAAGTGCTTTGTTTAAGTCTCGTGGATCAATACATATTCGAATATCTGAGCTTTTCTTATGAGCTATGACTATGGAGAATACCAATTAAGTCGGTTCTTCGACTGGCGTAAGGTCACCTAAATTCACCATTTTGTCTAGTTCTGCTTTTACTTTACTCTGCATTGCTATGGGAATCGTCCATATTGGTCTGACAACTGGACTTACTTCATGGTTTAACTTCTTGGAATATGTGACTGGAAGTTTGCCAAGCTCATCTTCGAAAATAGCATATCGACTAAAAATATTCTGTGTGAAACTATCATTGTTATTTAGACTTATATGGTGGACCTCTTTATTAAATGAAATCAGTCCAATTCGCAGACTGTCTTTGAGGCCTAACAGTGACTGCACATGTCTTTTGACTATGTAAAACTGCAAGTCATACCTGTTTCCAGCAGAATGGCATGAAAGAACTATTGTGCCATCAGTCAATCTCTTCACCACACTTTGCTGAATCAAGTTTCTCACCAGCTTTTACTTTAGCAAACTTTTGTGCCGATATCACATTGCACTTAGATCCAGTGTCTACTTTAATATCTACAGGTTTCCCATCAATTTGTACAGTACAAAATATTTCACTTTTTGCTGATAGCTGATAATAGACTGTATTAACTGTTTCATTGATCACAGAGACACCATTAACATGGAAAGTTTGCTAAAGTATCTATCTGATCTACTTGCTTCTTTTGATACTCTCTTTTAATATAAGTTTGCAACACTTTAGACTTGCAAAGCTTTTTGAAATGATTCCACTTTTTACATTAGTGACATTGCTGACCAAAGGCTAAACACTTTTCGCATGTAGGTTCATGACACCCTCCACAATTGTGACAGTTAACAATGAGGCTGGGTGTGGCACTGCTTCTCAATTTATATTTCTTTTTCATCTTAACTTTCTGCTCCACGCTATCAACATTCACATTAGCAGATACTGCAAACATGGTTTTCTCATTTGTAAGCATATTTGTATGCTTTTCTGTAATCTCATGTATTTGAGAAATCTCAATGGCTTTGTTCACTGTTAGCTCACTATTTCAAAGCAAAATCTTTCTCACTGCATCATCATTAATACCACATACAAAACAGTTTTTTATCAACTTGTCTTGTAGATCACCAAATCTACATGTTTTTGCTTTATTTCTTAAGTTGGTAATATATGCTGCTGTAGTTTCTCCAGGTTTTTGTTTTCTGATGCAAAATTTGTGCCTTTCCATTGTAAGATTTGTTTAACGGTTACACGTTTCTCTAAATTTACATTTTAAGCACTCGTAGTCTTCCTGTGTTTCAGCTTGTATCACAATATGGTGGTTCTCCCCCTCCCCTGCATACATGGCAGGTGCATACATAAATGATCATTCCCACTCAGTGGCCTCTGAGCCAGCTAAATTGAGAAGTATAAATGCTCTTATACATGTGTCTTTATCAGAAAATGCAGCCTGTATTAAAAAAATCATATTCTTGCTCAAACACTCACCAATTCTCAGGTCTGCAAAATCCCTCTGCCATAACAATACATTTCTTTTAAGCAAAAATGCAGACCTGGTATCTGTAATTGTACTTAAGTGCACAACAACCTCTCCAAAAATGCTTTACTTTAACACTGGAAATGCTACGAACATTCCAGACACTTTGGACACTTCAAAAAGTCTCAATTACTGTGAAAAAGTCATAGATTGTGAATAAATTCAGATATGTTAACCTTTTCAAACATTTTAAACAGTTCAGAGATTATTTCAAACACTTAAAATATTATGCCACTATCGTGGACATTTAAAACATCTTGGAAAGTATTTTAAATGCTTTGAATTCTTCTCCACGTTTGGCAACTGAAAATCATTTGAAAGAAATTTAAAAATCTTCAAACAACAGCTGACCTGTTTGCAAATTCACTCATGGATACTACTAGACTTCTAACTGCATGCCTTATGGTTTGCGAGCTGCTTCAACTTTGGATCCCATTCTGACACCATGCCGCACATCTTGTGTATTCAAATGAGACTGAGGATGAGTATGCATTCAAGTAATTTATTATACATACACACATCGGGCTGTAACTTGTACATATACTTCGATCCTCATATGCTTACTGACTTGTTACTTCTAACACACACACTTGCATCTCCATTCTAGCTTACATTCACACTGACCGACTACATAAAACAGCACTGATCTCGCACATGCTCAGTAACTTATATGTACGTGCTGTCTAGCTACAGTAGCTGACTAGGTTCAATGTACACACTGATCTATTGATTTACAGTGATGGGGAAAAGAGGATGAATTAGTAGCATACTTGGCAATTTTGTTATAGCAGCTTTCAAGTTTGTTTTTATAGAGGACTGTAAATTGGTTAGAACTGGTGCTCCATAAAGTAGGGAGGGCAGAAGGTAGGTTTTGGCTAGAGTAATTTTTGTGGGTGTGCTCAAAAAATGTTTGTTTCTGTATAGTATACCTAGTTTTTGATGGGCTTTCTTGATATTGCTTTGGACATGGAGGTCAAATTTAAGATCATCTATTATGACTCCTAATAGTTTGGTATAGTGGACTAATTTATTTTCAGTGCCATTTACTGAAAAGATTTTGAAAAATGCTTTGTTACAGGTGAGTTTTTTTTTTCATATTTCAAAACAGCTTCCAACTTCTACCCTCCATTTCATAAGTTTCTCTCATCTCTGACTTTTACATTATCAGCAGTTTCACACAGACCTCCCATGCATTTTTTATCACCTTCTTCCAGTTCATCAGTTCTAAATTGCAAAGTAATTTTTTTAACATTTAAGTTAGTACCAGAAAACAAATTGTTCCAGAGATAAACGTTCTCCTTTTTGTTAGACTGATGCTGTCATCAGTCTATCAGTTTAAGTCACACAATGTTTATGTCCCAGTATATATAAAAGACTGAATTTCTTGAGCTTTAAACCCAGAATATTTACAAATTGTCCCATATATATATTTGTCTGTTACAGTGTCATTTTTTTTTATTATTCTCACAGCTGGTCTTTATAAACAACAGTTTTATTTACAGTCTGTTGCCGCTTTCCTTTTTTGCCTGTTGACACTTCTGCATAAGTTTTAGTTACTGCATTATCTGCTGCCACAAAACCAGACACCTTCTCAGTTTGTTGCTGCTTTCTTTGTTTACTGTCACTGCGCATAAGATGAACTGCTGCATTCCATGCTGCACATCACCTGGCTTCTTTTCCACATTACCATTCTCAGCACTTCTGAAAATGTTATCTGACATCTCACTCCATGAAAGAGCAGAACTGTCACCTAGATCATCCTGCTTGATTTGTTTTAGCAGGTCATCATCTGCACTCCCTCCTGATGCCACTTGTATTATCTGTAACACTTCAGACTCACTTCCTTCTCCACGGAGACAGCTAAACACTGCTCATTTATAACACACACTACACAGGAATCCTTATTTATATTCTGAAGCTCTATATTGAACAAATTTTTCTTCAAATTCTCACTTTCCACCTTTAGACTCTCAACAGGTTTTTCTCTCCTCATCCTGCATGCTGCTGGTTCCCTTTGACCTCTTCATCCTGCATGCTGCTGGTTCCCTTTGGCCTCATCCTTGCTGTTGTAAGACCCCTACTGGTACCATCTAAAAGCTCCAAAGAGTAGGGGAAGTTACCCAATACCCCATTAAAATTTTCCACAGTAGTAATACCACCACCTCAAGTCTCCCATGAAGAGAGGTCAGAAATATAGTGGGACTAACCCTGTCAACAAAGGATAAGTATATAAATTATGCAGACTAAGATTAAGGGTCACATGATTAATGTTTAAAATGATAGGCATAACTTGACAAAGCACTGCTGTCACTGTTTTTTCAAAATTTTATAAATTGAGAGCAACCAGTTGTAGTTAACAAATGCTATATTACCTTGTTTTTATACTAGATCGCTTCCATTTCTGTAAGATACAGGCAAGGAGTCTTTCTCCAAGTTTTCCAAGAGACTCGGAGGACCACCAAAGCTCAGAGATTATGAGTGATACAAATCCCATAATTTATTTTCTTTTCCATACAAGCGTCCTGCAGACTTAACATTGAGTGTATATGGCTGCACTGATTTTTTGTTTACAGTCTAATCATTCTCCTCCTTTGCAGCCTCAGCAAAGTTCAAGTTTTAAAATTGTTTACTCTTTCTACAACAGACAGAGAAGATGGCAATAACTGAAAAGAAGGCAGAGCTACAACTAATGCGAGGGAAGGGGGCAACTTCCTCTGGGGCAAGCTGCTAAGGGGTGTTGTTGCCAACTAAGAGTGACTGTAATAGCAGCATTCATTTAAGAAGCTATGAGCAATACCGCATCTTAACGAATGGTATCACTGCAATCATACCTGCAGTCAGTCTATCAGTGTGTTATTAACCTTTGGTCCTCCACTTAGGATTGAGGTAGGCCGACTGAGCTGATTAGGTGCACTGGGGCCCTGATCCTGATAACACTGCTGGTAGTGGGAATGTTGATTTGTGAACATACGCCTAAGTTCTTCCTGATTTTGTTTCACATTTATGCCTTGCTCCTAAAATAATTAGATTTTTCTAGTAAATCACTGAATATTTCAGTCAATAATGCCATGTATTAGAGATTCATACTTCTCATACTTTAGAAAATATATGTTGATGCACAATCTGTTGCTCTAATAACTTTCTATAAGTGAATTAGAGTAATATTTAAAAACTGTACCTGATTTGGGGCCTTTGCCCCTTGTTTTAATTTTGTCTCTGAATCTTGAGAAAAGAAGGTGAGAGCTATGTTCCTGGGTCATGGCATGTTTGCAGTTTGTGGTTAGAGAGTGTAACTATTTGCTGTAACTTTTTCGACCTATACACTGTGCAGTGGTTTGTTCAAATGGAAGCAAGCAATGGCACTGCTGAATGTTGACTTTTCATAAAAGCAAGAGGATTTGTGAGGAAAATGGATATAACCAAGAAGTGTTGGACATTTTCCTGACATTTGAACTTTATCATTTTGAACTGGGTTGTATGCAGAAAGCCTAGACATAAGCTATGTATTTGGAAGGTATCTTTGATCTCTTTACAATTACAGTTAAATTAATTCTATAGCTATTTCTCCTTTTGAACCTCTACTTATTTCACTTTCATTGAAGTAGGACTGTTACTGCTTAATAGAATTCAACATACTGGCATAATCTATCCTGCTTGATGCTCTGCAAGTCTTTATCCTGTTTGATATACTGATAGGCTACATGTATCTTACTGCATATTGAATTATCCTGTACATTTTGTCACCTGACTACTGTAAATACCTACTTTACTTTATTAATACTACTGTATTTTTTTAGTAATCTTATTTTTCCTGTCTTTTAATAATCTTCTATTGAAATCAGTTAATTTACTATGTATTAATACTGATTTTTTAATTTGTAATTTTTAATTGCTACATTTCAATTTTTTTGTTGCAATGGAGCTTTTCTCCCCGGGCCTCTATTGAAAATGGAAATATATCCAGTTAGACTAGCCCGGTTAACAAATGTAAAATAAAATAAATAAATAAAATAAATAAATAAATTCTAAAGATAATTTGTCTGCTGTGCTCTTCCCACTGAATGTTTTGCCAAAGGCAATGTTGCATTGCCTAACTGCATGTCAAGTAATGCTTAGAAAAATAGTTACTTAATGTGATAAAAAGCAAAACATGCTACCAAGTTAGGCACTGCCATGTTAGACTGCCCCTCCATAAACATGTTTAGCAAAACAAAGGTAAGGACTACAGCCGGTTGTACAAGAAAACATAAGTTTTTTAAGTGGTTATACGCTGGAACCTGTCTCAGACCTGTGCTGGAATCAGAAGCTGTGTATTCTTCATGGAGAGAAAGTAGATAAGCTGAGAACTGTCATTTAAGCTTCTTATATTCCTGGTAGCAGATTTTTCCATGACGACAACAAACAACCTAATTTTCATTTCAGTGTACTCAAAAATAGAGGCAGTCTACCTTGTAATTACCTTGCATACATTCAGTTTCACGGCCACATATCTTCTCCGGAACTGATGTGAAAGTAATGTTTTGTACATAGAAACTACCCTTTTGAACTGTCTTGAATAACTCCTAATGTTCAGCTACATCAATTAAATTAACTTCAGGGTTCTCTCATAGCTGTAATTTAATACACCCATGAAGAAGACAGAAGAAAACGAAAGAAAAAAAAAGAAATATTTTGTTTTTTCACAAAACTCAAATAACCCCTTAGCCCTACATCACTTTCACAGTACCCCAAAAATTTTATAGCAAAATCTGATGCAACAGCCCTTGAATACAGAGAATGAAGCTCTTATGTTAAACCTACACAACACAGTATCAGGGACTGAGAATCAAAGTCAATGTACTATATACATATTAAGGAAAACAATACAGACTCCAGTCAGTAAAGTATTTATTTAACTCTCTAACTGTTTTCTTTTGAAAATTGTCTCTCACTACAAAATGTTTATTCCAAGAATCACAGAACTAAAGTTTCAGTAGATTTTAGCAGAAAGGTACTATGTAGGGCTACAGTTTGCAAACAACATCTATTGCCAGATTCCAGGGAAAGTTAAGAGTGAACTGACTAATGTTGAATTATATTTACCAATAAACCCTAGCAACATGTGTTTCTTTCATTAGAATGTATGCACCGGACACTGAAATTAGCTGTTCCTTGCAGGACTGTCATTTTCTAGCAACATTTGACACCAGGCAAGCCTCAGAGAGCCATGTTTGTTATGGGCACTGCTGCTATCTTGCAGGGCTATGCTTGCAGTCAAGTCTTTTAGGACTGCTTTCCAGTATGAGCCTTGCTTTTTATCAATGCTGTTTCTTCAGTCCTGGAAAATAGCACCAAGGGCATCTGTTTTATCAGAGCCACAGTACTGAAAAATGCTATAGAGAAACAACAGCACCTGTATGGGTGCCTGCTCAATTGCTCCAGCTTTTGTTTTGCCACATGGAGAATACAGCAGAAAAGAGCATTTAAAATACAAAGCAATATCTGCATGCTTTTTAAATACATAATAATTTGGGTCAGTGCACTTGATTTTTAAACACAACATCAAAAATTATCAGCAAGTGTTGTTTTAATGCCCAACTTAAACGACTGAGAGTAGTATTCAGAAATAACTTCTTTACCAGCTTTGGTGCACTTTGTAGAGTTTATGTCGCCTCTTGCACAGATGAATGATTCTGAAACAGCATTGCACATCCATTAGTAACTGGTCCATGTGGCACAGAGTGAACTGAATTGATGCCGATTGTAGCAGTTTAGTATACCATTCAATGCCAACTGTGATATACTGCTCAAAAAAAAAAAAGTGTTTTGGGCTTGGGGGATGTAGCTTGTGTCATATACGCAGCAGACCACCAACATACATCCAGCAGTTCTGCATAGCACAAAAGGTTATCAAGTAGGCGAAAGGGATGGAGAAGTTCTATTATTTGATCAGCATACATAATAGGCTGGGCAGCCATATTCAGCAGATTTATGCAAATATTCATGGACGGGTTCAGCTAATTTAAAGAATATGAAGCTCTGTACATCCTTATTCAGAACACTGCAAGATGAGGACACTAGATGTGAGGTCAATAATAAGGCTGATTGGACAGCAATGTGTGTGGGGAGGTGATTGTTATATACTAAATATATGCTGTAGGGGGGGCACAAGTGCCTTTTATCATGGATGATGTAAGAACATTGTTGAGTAGTAATTAGCTCTGGGTTACAAAAATGAGGTGACAGAGGGAATCAAAGCAAGGCACTACAAGATGATGTAACGGCTTTATATGTGGGACATGACGAGAAACCTTTGATATGCATGCAGTATGCAGAGCACTATGTTACAAAAGCAGCAAAATGGTTTTTATATGAAACATGAAAAATACCTTCCTAGTGAATCCTAGAAATTGTATTTCTTATATATTAATTATGCCTTTTGTACATGCTTACATTTCTGCCTAATATGCAATCCATACCTTTCAACTGTACAGCTTTTCGCAGAATGCCCAGATTTTTTTCCTCATTTTTTTTGTCCATTTTTCATAAAATTGTGGTTTTCTGCCAAAGTATAAAAATTAAAGTCAGAAAATAATGACATTTGAGTTTCAGACTTCATACTCTTCAGAAAAATTCATGCTAACAAAACCTGCTAGACTATCAACTTTCCAAACTTGTAAGAGAAGTATTTAAAAATTGTCCCTATTTTTGGTCTTTATCCAGATTTCTTGCTCTATGAGGTTGGGAGGTATGCTGTTGTTGTTGTTTGTCTTTTCGGCTTTTCCCAGTTAGGGGTCGCCACAGTGGAACTCCGGTCCACTAATGATTGGCAGTAGATTTTTATGGTGCCGAGTTGCCAGCCCGATGCCCAACCTTCAGCGAAGGCACGCCCATTCACGTATGTCTTTTGGAGGCCATTCGACCGTGGGGAGGACATGCAGACTCCACACAGAAGGCACTCCAGCCGAGAATCGAACAGGAGAACCTCTTGCTGTGAGGCAACAATGCTACCGCTGTACCACCACGGAGGTTGAGAGGTATGATGTACTCTAAAAATGTATCCTGCAAGATGTATATAATGTCTTTTCTTGCTTATCTTTCTACTTTTTTCATAGCAGTCTCAGTTTGTTGCACTAAGGTGGATGTGTTTGACATGTATCATAAGTATTATATTTTAATTACTCATGTTTTATATGGTTACATTATTCCATATGCGTAGTTGGAAATGTAGCTTGCAAGATATATGCTATATTTTCGTGTTTTTCATGCATGTTGCTCATCTCCCCAGATATCCATTGAAATACTTTATGTGATCAGTTGGATTATCCTCTTTAACACATGCAAAGAAATAAATTAAACAAAATAAAAAGATACTGCACTTCTATAACTATTATGTAATGCATTTTATATTAAAAAACTTCCTTTACAGCACAGCTGCCACCAAACTGTAATAGCACACTTTCATATTGTATAATCCATCTGCACTTGCTGAGTGCCACCTGCCAGCATGATGTACTATAACATATCACTTCTGCACCCCTAGTGTGCTGTTTTCTCCCATATCAGGAGTGGGTCTTTTCTCTGCATTTGTCTGTGGCCTGTTCACCCTGCTTCTGCAGCATGCTTGTTACTCAGGTAGGACAGTGCTCTTTTTACAAGTACTATAAAGAGAATGAATGTCCTTTCATTGTAATAGCATATGGTGCGAACCTAAAAGTGTGAAATAAGCAGTTAAAATTTATGAAATAGGTATTGGCTAACGTTAAAAGCATGTACAGCACAGTAAGCTTGGTTTTTAACAACATTTCAGGCAGGCTTAAACATGCACTGACTGTGTGTATGATGTTTCAGTGCTGTAGAAGTCATGACATATACTCAAGAAATGGGGGAGACCAAGGGCAAATAATTCACAAGACTGCAGTAAACGAAAAGATGCTAACACAGACTTTATATCTGTTTCACATAAAAAGGAAAAAGCAACAGTGGTAGCAAGCAAGATTAAAAAAAAAAACTTCACAAAGACTTAAATATAGACCACTGTTGTTTTTGGTTTCTTGAAGCAAGACCCTGATAAAATCAAAGTGGAAGTACAACAGACAAGGAAAAAATATTCATAGCATCAAAATATTGCATCTGCTGTGCATTCCTTAGAAAGCATAGAGAAGTCTTTTTGCAGCATTCAGGTGGATTTATGTGATGTCAACTGACAATAAATTCATTGTTATTTCTCGGAAGAGCTGAAGGGAGAGCCAGATCATGACACCACAGCAAACTGTAGTAGCTGTTCATATCTGACAAGAAAATCTGCCTTCAGCTTACCTTAGGGCACACATACCTTCTTCATTATAAGTAGGCTCTTTGACAGATATTTTCAGTTGTAGCAATCTTAATGTTTAAATACTCTCTATTATCTTGCTGCAGAATGTCTTTTCTCTCAGTTTTTTTCCCTGTAAATATAAGATCATCAATTGCATCTCATCACTCTTTAATTAAATTTGCAGAATGCTTACTCCATGTCCCATGAGAACCTTGTCACTACATTAGATAACCAAATACCAAACAGTACCACATGTACCATTTTACATCCTGAGGGCAAGTAACATAGGGATAATGTTACCCTGGTCATGTTTCATTTCTTAATCTGCTATCTTTCAATGTAACAAAAAAGTAAATCGGCTTTGTGATTTAGTGTTTTCAGCTCATCATCTAATCACTCCTGCATTAATATAATGCCCATTGTGCTACCTTCCCACAACCATCTGTAATAAGCATTTTCAAAACGAGAATACCAAAAACATACACACAAAATCTCACTGGAGAAATGAGACAATACTACTGATGGGTTAGGAAATAAGGGAGATACCACATCCTAGTTTGTGCTCCATTAGGTCATCCTCTGGCAAACCAGCCAGTGTCGAGCTAGACCTATAAATTTATAGAGGTGGAAGTAACTAGTACATGAAATGTCTCAGCTGGGACTGAGGGAAATCCTAAACAAGAAAGTAAGAGGTCAGTTTATTCTCTTACTACAGTTTAGAGATGAAAATGGTAATCAGGCTAGTAGAATAACTTAAATAAACCTATGACAGACGAATCTGACAAACATTACCTCCAGCAAAGCCTGCATGACAATGTGGAAGTGAGCCAGAGAGCCAAAACAGGTAACTATGAGTAACTAGTTAATCTCTTTCTATATCACGGTTGCAGTATTCTTCATAGAAGGGATGTCTTGGCCATGACAGCCCAAAACTCAGCCAGTGAGAAAAAGCCTATAAAAGGTC
Organism: Protopterus annectens; assembly: GCF_019279795.1. Classification (NCBI taxonomy): domain Eukaryota; kingdom Metazoa; phylum Chordata; order Ceratodontiformes; family Protopteridae; genus Protopterus; species Protopterus annectens. The sequence continues at coordinate 481,572,359 of NC_056747.1, read as the reverse complement.
TTGTATGCACCATACATCACATGTATGTTCCCCGCACAGAATGTAGGAAAAGGGACATATGCATGCAATTACCTAGAACTTCTTTTGATGCCAGTTTGAACACCGCTTTTGCCAGTTGGGCTGAATGCCTTGTTGCTGTACTGCATATTTAGCAACACCAGATAAGTGCCCCATTTTTTTTTTTACTTTCTTGGTCTTTTATTTTACTTTACTACCTAGAGTTCATGTCATCTAAGAAGGTAAAGTGGGGAGGCAGATCCCCCACAAGTATCATCATGAACATTTTTTTGGGTGCTTCCCATGACCATACATCTTCTATTATCTATAAGGCATCTGTGCCCAAGAGAATAAGTGGCCATTTGTCTTCCCTGGTCATTTATCTTAAAAAACAATGTCTTAAAGAGTTAGCCAAGGGTACTGTGGCAGAATCCTCAAACTCACAGATACTCCCACTAGTTAAAAAGAAGGCCATGAAGTCTCAGACAGATTCTTTATCTGTCCAGCCTCCACAAGCAGGTAATAGCTCTGTAGGTCATTCAGCTTCTATGTCAAATTCCTAGGTGCAACCCCAATGGAGGCCGACATGGATCTGTCATTTTGCACCTCCCCTGAGGCTTTTCTGGTGTCTGCTCCAAAAGTTGAGGTGGTAATGCGGTTGATTATCTTGGAGGTTCCTAGAGGTATTCCACAGATATTAGTCAGGGAGGAAGTTCCGGGTTCTCTTACTGAATCTCACCAGGGGTCAGAACCTTTGCAATTTGTTAGGGCTGATGTCCCTTCTAAGAAAAGACAAAAACTGAAGCATGCTTCAGTCCATCCTATGGATCCTCAAAGGGAATGGCAAGAGTTTATTCAGGGCTTGTTTTCTGCCTTAATGGCCCTAAAGCCTCTTCAGGGGGGTTTAGTACCCATTTCTCCTTGGACTTCTACCCCTTCTAAAAGGCTTAAAGAACCAGATTCCTCAGATGAGGATTCAGTGTCTGGTGAGGGGTCTTTGCCCTATTCTTCACAGATGCCTTTGCCTTTGGCTTATGGTTCAGATGAAGAGGAGTCCATTAGCCTTGTGTCTCCTTTTAAGGAATTATCATTTGGGGACACAATTGCTAGGATGGTCGAATTCTTTACGTGAGATTCTTCTCAAGTGTCTGATATTCACAGAAGATATTGAGTTGCTTTAGGTGGATACACTTAAATCATTGGCAGTTCCTCCTGTGTTGGCTGTTTTGTTAGATACTTTCTTTGCTGCTTCCAAGTCCCCTGATTCTCAGCCTCCTGTTCCTAGGAAACCTGATAGGTTCTACAAGGTTCCCGAGGATTATTAATTTGTATTTAAATGTCTTTATGCTGATCCTGCTGTGGTGTCAGTCTCCTCTGATAAACCTTCTAAACATTTGCCCTCTTCCAAACTTTTGCCTTTTGATAATGATAGTAGGGCAATGGAGAGGATTGGCAAGAAAGTATACACTGCTTCTACTTTGGTTTTTATGGGCTATTATTTACCAGACCCACGTGACCAGGTATGCTCTGGCCTTGTTTTCGCAGGTTTGTTAAGATATCTCTGCCCTCACTGATTCTGAAGGCAAATCCTCTGCCTTATCCTTTTTTAGGTTCTGCTTTTCAAATGGCTTGCCATTCTATTAAGTGTAGCTAGGATGCTGCTGATGCCTCTTCTAAGGCTGCAGCCTTTGGGTCCATCATGAGGCATTAATGCTTGACTTCATCTCAAGTCTCTACTTGATGACATTAAGGCCAAGTTGCTGGATGCTCCTTTGGATAATACACAACATTTGGGGACTGCTGCTGCTGACATGTTTAAATCTCTTCAAGAGAAAAGCGTGTTCTTAGTTTTTCCAAAAAGAAGACCTTCAGATGCTACATTTCATAAAGTTAGTGATAATGATTCATTGTGTAGGCTTACTTCATTTATTTAATAATATTTCTACCCTTAAACAAGTTTAATATTATGAAAAACTCTAGTATGTCTAACAGCGCAATGCTAAACCCGAGGTAAAAAATCTCAGAATGATGTTTAAGTCATAGCAGTTGAGAGATATCTGTGTTATCAATGAAATACCTATTAGCCTTTTAGTGATGTAAGCCTAAGTTAATGATATGAAGTAAAACATTATGAAATGCTTGTTAGTAAGTCAATATACACATACCTAACATTAAGTCATCATAAAACTCTGAGTTCTATACTGCTAATTTTGGATGTGGAATCTGAAGAAGTTAGTATCTGTCCATAATTTTCTAGTCAAATATCCTGGCACAACTATTCCAGTTTAACTCATGTCAGTGAAGAAAGGCATCAGCAGTTGTACATCTGATAAAGACAATAAAAGATGTCAACAGATTAATTAAGAGATCCTATAACACTTGTCCTGCTCAAGACTAGCATTAGCCTAATTGCAGCACGATGCCTATGACATTAATAAAGTAAGAGCCATCATCTCAAATAATCTGTCATACCACTAAGCCATTCTTAGCATAAAGTCATACATAGTCTGTCAAATAAAGTACTAGGAGACTTAACACCTTGTGATGCTACTATGCTCAACTAGGCCAGCAACCCAGTCAATTTTGAAAAGTCTGATAGGCGGGTTTGCAGCACGGCAATAACTGACAAAGAAGTAGAGAGGGAGGTGCTACAAACCAAAAGAATAATTTGTAGGATTTGGACAAAACTAGTTTCCTGGTAGCTAAGTAGTCATACAGCATTCCATTTCAATTTCCTGGCAATATTTTTCTTTCAGTGCCTAAAATACAAAATTGTGAGATTTATCACAAGCGAAAGAATGATGTTGAAAATCCTATTTATTTGCCTTTATTGTCAGAGAACCCTACTTAAACCAAGTCCTTCAACTTTACAGAAGTCCCCAACCAGTTGACGTGACATCCAGGGGAGGTAGCTGATGAAAAAAACATCCCATATTATGGCTTTGGGTTTTCCTTTGGCACAAATAATTATGATAATGATATATTGCCAGGAAACTTAGTTTATCATTATACCTGATCCATGGTTGGCATTAGAATGCCTTATACCTTTCACACCAAACAGCAACTCAGTCCCCTAAGTCATAACAAACTCTCCACCGGCTCCTACAGTCCATGTAAGGGTAAACTGCAGTACTGGACTTGTACAGTCTTGATTTTTTCTACCATACTGTGATGCACATGTTAACACTTCCTATGACTATATAGTATACCTCCCTTTTGCTTAGCCTCTCACTCTCCATCTTTCATGAAACTGCATTTTTACTGGCTCTGTATTCCTCTTCCTTAATTGACCACACAGTACTACTACTAGTTAGATGCAACTTGCAAGGGACAAATTCAGGCCGTCTATCTTTTTATTTCTTGCCCTCTTGCTTAAAGCAGCTAATCTCCTAGCACTGCAGCTGAGCATCCTGTGCATACTGTGATGGATTACTCCTGCTGTGTTCTTTGTGTTTTGTACCTCTTTTATCATTTTTGCTGCTGCCTTAATGCAGCAACCATCAGAATATGAACTGCTCATCTTTTCCTCAACATCCTGCTAACAAGAAGCATGCCAGTTCAGCAATACACTCAACTAGCTAGTAGAAAAATAAATACTTCCATAGGTGGGACTGCCCTGCATGTGCAGTGCTCACACTGAACATAAAACAAATGGAACTCTGGTTCTCCTCCATTTTCTTTATGAAAATGAATCAGACGTAAGATGAGTTTCCAGAAATGCGAGTTTTACTTATCCCCTAAATATGTTATCAACATAGCACTTTTTTCTGCTTATTTACACAACTCATACAAATTATGCCTTGCAAAGAAGTGAGATCCTGTTAGAGATGTGTTACTTATATTATGTAACTGACACCACATAGGTGGCGCATGAGCTTGGTTTTGCCTTTAATTGCTTTATGGAAAGACATTATAGGTAGAATAAATTACCTACAATCACAGTACAAATCACCTGTAAAATACCTTAAAACATTTAGCCAAACAGCAGAATAAGTAAGAGCCTACATCTTCTTCTTTCAGCTTTTCCCAGTTAGGGATCATCACAGTGGATCACCTGTCCACTCATGATTGGTAGTGAAGTTTTTATGGTGTCGAGTTGCCAGCCCAGCGCCAAACCTTCCATGGAAGGCACACACACTCACGCACTCACGCCTAGGGCCAATTTAGAGTATCCAATCCACCTACAGCATGTATTTGGGATGTGGGAGGAAACCTACACGACCACAGGGAGGACATGCAGACTCCACACAGAAGGCACCCCAGCCGAGGATCGAACCGGAGAACCTCTTGCTGTGTGGCAGCAATGCTAACCACTGCACCACCGTGGCCGCCCCAAGTGAGAGCCTACATATGGTCTGTTTATTCATTTAACTTCAGAGAGACACTGGCCCAGGACTTCAAAGAGATTTGGGAATTTTCTCTTCTCATTTGTGGCCTTTAGCAAAGACATCAATAATCAGAACTGAATTCTGTTTCTAAAACTTTACTTATACTTAAAGAAAATGCAGACCCTAAACTCCTGGAAAGCTACAGACCCATATACTCGATTAACTTGGATCTAAAAATCTTCTCCTCAAAATTAGACAATAGATTAAAACCCATAATTCCTTATATTATATCTCCTGGGCAATCAGGCTTTACTCAACTTAGGCAAACTTGCGATTACACATTAACATTAGATGCCCTGTTAAAACTAGCCAACTTAAGTCACAGCCCTACTTTTGCACTAGCTGCAGATGCTTCCAAAGCCTTTGACAGACAATCTAAACTTCCTTCTCCTCGTGCTTCCCCCATCTTTTGTTTGTACCATTAAAACACTATATACTAATGCCTATACCTCTTTATATATAAATAAGACTACATCTAACAGAATTAATATCAAAAAAGGTACACGTCAAGGATGTTCCCTCTACCTGTATCTATTCAGCATGTACATTGAACCATTACTCTTATGTATTGCAAAAAAAAAAAAACTTTTCCTCAACTTCCGATGTTATTTAAAACTATAATTCCTTTATCAGCCTTTGCGGATGATCTAAATATATACTTTACAGTGCCAACTTCAGATATACCAAAAATTCTTATCCCAATCAATACCTTCGTGAAATTCTCTAATTATAAACTAAACCTGGATAAATCTACAATCTTCCCAATGAATTCACCCAACGTCTTGTCTCTTTATCCCTTTCCAACCAAAATTAAAGTATCTCCCTCCTTGAAATATTTAGGAATCCTATTTCAACATAACCCAAAGCTGGATACTTCAAATAACATTGCATAATCCTGGTCGACTGTACAGCAAGACTGTATTAGATGGGGTAAACTCCATCTTCCCTTCTTGTCCAAAGTAGTAGTAGTCTTCTTTCGGCTTTCTTGTCCAAAGTAGTGATCATTAAAATTAACATATTACCTAGGTTATTATATAGATTTACAACTACACAGACAATAATACACAATAATTCCTTTAAAAACTTCACTCTTCCTTAGCTAAATTTATCTGGTCTCCTAAATCAATTAGAATCTCCTATCAAGGGCTCATAAGCCCTAAAGATAAAGGGGATTTTAACCTCCCTGATTTCAAACTTTACTATGACATTGTCAACATCAGACTTCTATTATAAATATATTAAATCACTTATTAATCCCAAAGCTCTCCCTTTCCTAGATAAAACAAATCAGAAAAAATCTACAATTCCTGCATCCTTAAGAAACTATATAACAATCTTTCAAACCTTTATTAAATCTTTGAATTTAACTAATGCTTTCTATATTTTGCAACCTATACACCTTAACCTGAATTTTAAAACCAATAATTCAAAGATAGATCTAAATTTCCCCTTGTTAAAGGAATATAGGGTTTTAGAACTCTATCCCTATAGAGGTCAATCCAATGCAGACTTGAGAGTCTCACTTAATCTCCATAAGAGCTAGTTTATCATACTAAGACAAATAAAGGAAGTCTGTTTCAATACACTAATGTGCCCCAATCTAGAGTCTGACATTAATATTTGTAAAAGTCTTTGGAATCTATTTCTTATGAAACATATATGATATCCAGCATGTACAAAGTAATCAATTCTATTAGACATCAAAACCAAGTTTTGTTTTCTAAATACTGGTCTGAACTTAAAGCTTCTATATCTAATGAAGTAATTACCCACTCACTAAAATTTTCTTCCAAAACATTACCCTGTAAAAGACTTAATTATACCCAATTTATGATATTTAATGCGTACATAACTCCCGCGACCAGTAATAAATTTTACCCTTCTGCCCTCACTGTGACAATCAAAAAGTGGATTTCCTACATATTTTCTGGAGTTGCAAGTGTGTCTATAAATTCTGGTGCTCGTTGAGAGATAAACCTCTCAAGATAGGCTATGAAAAATCTACCTTATCATTGGAGTTTGCCTTATTACACGTTGTCCCAACTGAAATAACGAAATTACACACGTGCATCTTAACCACATTATTTGCATTAGTTAAACTATCTATCGCATTGAACAAGTTTCTTAATCTCAAATACTGAAGACTATAAATGCCTTATGTAATATTGAGGTACTATTTTTGATTCTTTACAGATATTTCTGGGGATCTAGCTATAATCCCTGGATCTGTTCTTTTTATATATTTCCTTTGTCTAAAGTTTGTGAGGGCCCTGTGTACACAAATTTAATAATTTTGCAACGTCAAATATGTATCTGTTTCAAGATGATTTCCTTCTACTTATGGTATATAGCATTTCTGTAAATAGTTCACTTTTTGTTTTCCTTTTTCTTTTTATGCTGTTGTAACTCACTGGTGATATACTTTAATAATATCACTATGAAAACAGAATTTGTTTTACCTCAAGTTGTTCACTTTGTTGAACTGTGATTTATGATTTCTTTTTTGTGTATGTTTTATATTGGAAAATTAATAAAGATTATTGAGAAAAAAAACTGAATTCTGTTATGTTTGTTTGGTTTAAAAAATTATCACCACCCCCCTGCAGTACACACACATGCACTGTGCATTTCTTCTTTCTTTCTTTCAGTTCTAAAACTATCTTGCTAGCCTTTTTCCATTCCATTCTAATTGCCTTTGTCCTCTAGCTTCTCTACAAAAGTCCGATTCTTTTTAATCAGTTTATATTTACTATTGCTTCTTCCATACCTGTCTTATTTTCGACAGATCTATATACCCTATATCTCCACACACAAAATAAACGTTATCTACCCATCAGCATTAAGTTCAACATAATGATAACTCGTTCACCTTGTGATTGCTGGCAGCATTTCAAAGCAGGCATTCAATAGAGCCCGTCAAGAAACTTCTAAAAAAATTTTCAGATCCAGTTTACAAGTACTAAAATCATGTAAAAAAAAATGAAAATTTTCACATATTTCTCCTGGTTCTTCTTTGAAAATTTTTCTAGATTTTCACTTTCAGTGTGATAATTTTTTCCAGTAGCATAGCTATTGAACAGTGAAGGGGGCAAGTGCCCCAGGTGCAAAGTATTAGGGGGCATGATTGGCTGATTTTGATTGCTCTTCATTGCATACCAGCTTTTAAATGCTGGTATTGCATTTGCAGTCAAAGCTGAGCAGTGCCAATGTGGTCTAAACTGTAGCAACTGTTACAGTTTTAAAGAAAAAAGATGATTTTTTTTTTCTAACCTGAGCACTGTAGCGTTGCGTGTATGGTACAATATCCTGAAATAAAACAATAAGAAAGTACAATCTATAACATCTTTAATGTCCCTAATGTTCAGTTCATAATAAAATGACTATTACCTGATCAGGGAAGTAAATAGCAATTTTTATGCAATGGTTGTATATCTACTGATAAGAATCACATGACACTGAATGCAGAAAATGTATTGGTCCATAGATTTACTTAACTTTCCTCTTGTTAAAAAAAGATTTAATGCAGTCATACTCATTTTTCATTGTTGTACTTCAGGAATTTGTGACCAATAATGTTCCCAAACTTTCATACACATTTAGTTTGCCTAATTCAGGGATTCTTAAATGGGAGAGTCAGCCTTTTTGTGGAAGACCAGGGCCATTAAAGCAAGTCTGAAACTGCTCTGAATTTAAAATTTAAAGTACTCCGTACTACTTTTATTTTAGACCAAGCTAAAAATGCATGATAAGAGGGTCTCCCTACTACTTACCAAGTGCAAAGTGGGAGAGTTTTTTTTTTTGGTCAAAATCAGCTCTCCAGTGTTCACCTCCACAAGGAATACTTTCAGTAAGAAAGCATGGCTAGTGCAGTGTGCCAGAAGTGACAGGACAGTGTGTAGACCTTTCACTGTTTCTGTACAACTGTGCAGTTGATACGCAAGTCTGGGTGATATGACAGGCTTGCACACAATGTGGTGGGGTGAGCATGAGGTTTGCCTCACAAAAAAGTTCCTAAGTTGAAATCAGTTTTAAAGAAAAAAGTCTTAAATGAATATATGCATCTGATTTCATATCTTAGTAAATCTTGGTTACTGATTGTGTGTGTGTGTGTGTGTGTGTGTGTGTGTGTGTGTGTGTGTGTGTGTGCGCGCATTTGGGGTAGAGTAGTCTGTTTTTAAATAGTACACTACATCTCTTTTTTTTAATCAGAAAGCATACAGCATTTCTGGCATTATGAGGGGCACAGGTACAAAAACTTTTCCGTGATTTCAAGGAAGCTCAGTGTCATAAGATGTCAGTAAACTGATCTCTAAATAAAAGTCTTGGATTATTTTAATTTTGCTTTGGCCCTATGTTATTGTGCTTAAATTTATCCTTATAATATATATCTGCTCTGTATGTCTAGCTATATTTTGATAATCTATTATTGTTTCCAGCCAAAAATCAGTCTAATTTCAAAACAGCTTTCCAGTCACTGAAGCACATCTACTTTTATCAATAAAAAATCATTAAATCAACTGGATTGTGATATTCTATGCTACTGGCTTATACACCTGATTCAGTGCATGTCACAGAACTATTCCATTTATGTTTGATTTAATGGGTGGTATTAAGCTAATTTTTGATTGATTGCCCCTACAAAACTACTAAGACAGATTTTAAATGATGCAACTATGTTGTGCCCACGGCTGGTCCTGTGGGACTGTCAAACAACTGCAATGTTGCCTGATTCAAGTTCAGCTCATTAAAAAAGGGCAAGAGGCAGTGTACCAGGTTTCACTTCACTTCAGTTAAATTACATCATAGAAGAAAACGGAGGCACTTTGACATATTGTCAACAATATTCAAGTATCAGCTTTTTCCTTAACTAAAACAAAAGAGTAAAGAGTAGAATTTTCAAACATGTGCCATTTCTCCCATGACAAAAGTAATGTAAAACACATGTACTGTCTATGTACAGACTAACACTGTCACAAAGAAAAGTGCAGTTACGTGGAATGCAATCATTTTCAGCAAGGGAAAGCACACAATATGTACAGTTACTGGAAATGTGTCTCAGATTTTCAGTCAGTGACTGAAAGGAAAAAGCACTGGAAGTAGTGAAACATCAGAAGTGGTAAGTAAATGGAAAAAAAATGAATCAAAAAGTTAAATGGAAAAAAACAGCACAACTCAGCTGTGGCATCAGTCAGGATCTGATGAGTGGCCCCCAGTTATGATTATCCCCATTTAGGCTCCATTCCACCTTCTCTCTCTCTCTTCCTTCCTCCTCATTTTGTCTCCTCTAAACAGTACAGCTTTTCATCTGAAAAGGCTGATTTCAGTACATTAAAATGGACAGCTGTGACTATAACTAAACAATGAATGGATTCATAAAGTGAATCAGGAGTAACATGTAATTTACTGTCTTGCAACTGGAAGTTCTAAATCATTTCAGTAATAGGCAGGCTTTTAATAAAACTATTTAGTTGTTGCTGGCACAAATGTATTTGTTCGTAGAATAATGCATTAAGATATACTTGTTCTCCTTATATTTTGCTGGCTGTTGTGAAATTGACTTTATTCACAGTTTACTCTCTCTAGCCTCACATTCAATGTGCAGTCATGAACACTGATCTGCTATTGCCAGGCTACATGCACACCATACCAATCATGGACTAGGTAGGTATTCATGCTCAATGGGTATTGCAGCAGGCTGTGTGAGCAAACTTAAAATACACCCCTCCATGAAAAATCAATGTGGAAATGAAAGAAGTGATAAATGACCTCATCTCTGACTGTGTTTCAATTTATTATGGTCTGGTTGTGGACACTCATGTTTTCTGATTCAAATTTCTAACTTGCATAATTTTTCCCAGAAGAAAAACTATACATAAATAACAGGCACACATGGTACTTTAATCACTGTATATCATGGTGAGATAAATATCATCACCACTTTCTGGGTTTCTTGGTACAAATAAAACAAAACAACAATTCATCCTGTTCATGATATGAAGGAGGGAATTATGTAACTACAGTATATAGTCTTCTCACAAAAGGCACTAAGATACATAGGTAGCTGTTAGCTGTTGCGACATTATCCAGACTAGTGAAGAGCAAAGGCACTAAATGCTGACATGGAAATGGTCCGCAACAACCCAGGGAAGAATACTGATGCAGAAACACACCTGCACACATACATAACTACAACAGCAGTGAATGCACGTATACATATAAGGAGACACAGGAAGAAACGCAAACAGCAGGGAAGCATACATGCATATACACAGAGATACATAACACAGCAGCACTGAATGGACTGTATAACACACACAGACACAAATACAAAACACCAGCAAATGCATAAATACATGCACACACATACAACAGCAGTGAATACATGTACAAGTAAACAGAAATGCACAGACATACACACCCCACACATAGCACACTGACCACAAAAGTAACTGAAACTGTCCCACATTTTTCTCATTTAGCATAGTCGTAGTAGTTTTGAATAAAAAAGGGTTAAAGCACTGATGATGTGTTATGTCATGTGATGTGATTGGTGTGATCATTTAAATGAGTTGATGTGTGTTAAACAACCAGGTCTGATGAAGTTCCTTATGAATGAAACTGCTTACCGGTTGTATTTTAAGAATTAAAAGTTTTGAGACTATTTTAGCTCTAAGCAGTTTTATTTTGATATTGATAATATTAGTTAGGAACCTCAGGGAGCCTTTGTAATTGTTTAATGTGTCTAGTGAGGTACACTGCAAAGGGGCATTGAACTCAATAACTGGACTACTCAATGCTGATTATAAGTGGGCAATGACCTCATTAGATCTAGATGATATTCCTTTGACAAATAAATGGGCTAAGTAAAAGGACTTCCTGACAACTGTCATTACATGATCAGCAAAGGGAGGGAATCATCAACCCGAGTTCCAAGATATCTAACAATATTTTCATTTCGAAGTGAGGTGTTGTCTATGCAGTATGCTGGTGAGAGGAGTTGTTTAATAAATTTGTTAATGATGCATTTTTAATATTCAGTTTAAACAGGTGTTAGTACAGCTGGTACTTATAGGTATAAAGTTCTTGTTGGAAGGCATAGGCATTAGAGGAAGTATCATCAAATCATCTGCAAACTTAGTTAGCCAGTGGTCTTGGTTCTTAGCCTGGGGATCAGAAAAGTAAATGCTGAATAAAACAGGCTTTAGCACTGATCCCTGTGAGACACCACTGGTCACCTTCATACTATCTCATGCTGCCCCTGCCATCCACATCATGCCGGTTCTGTCTTTTAGCCAATATAATAGCAATCTTACACACAGGAATCTATTGGTAATGCATTAAGTTTACTAACAATGCCTGTATAGGGCATTGTGTCAAATGCCTTTGTCAGAAAGACTGTTGTCAAAAGCTTATGTTACCCTTTTAATGCAGCTGACTAGATTAACTAGACAAGCTCTTCCATTTACGAACCTAATCTGCCAGCCTGATGGCATTTTTAATTTACAGTTTATCAGGTCAGTTACACATGCTCCATGGTTTTGCAAATGTTAAAAGAACATGTGTAGACACAAGCTTTACTAGAGCAGCTGATATTACTCCAAATCCAACCTTGAGATCCATTAATGTGTTGAGATACTGCAATGGTGACAATAAATAGAAAAGGAAACATCTCTCATGTTAGACTGATCTCATTTGTGCTTGGATTGCCAGTGCAAGCTTATCCCATGTCAGCAAAAGGCTGAAAGAAATGACCAGAGTATTAACAATATGCCAAAATGCTGGCAACAAATTTACTCACAATTTGAACCATACTTCAACATTCTCCCTCAGTGCTGACTTTTATATATGACTCCTCTTTTCAGATGTAGTACAGTATGGTTTTAGTTTCTACTGCTCTAATTTATTCAATTACTGCTGGGGTAAAAAACATCAGACAAATAAGAACACCCTTAGAAATGTGCAACCCAAAGACACTGGAACACAGACATGATGTACTTGTGCTATTAGGGTGGCAATAGACCTTCATCAAGAGTTATTAGTAAAAGGCAATTATTCTTAAAGTCCATGTCTTTTAAATATTGCATTTATGTACTCTCGCCCTCTCTTGACTTTGAGGCAAATCCTTTATTTGTCTCAAAGTAAAAAAAAATAAGAATGCATTTTGCTAAACAATATAAAATGTCCCTTTAAACAATGCTTTGTACACTGGAATTCAAAGGTACGTATAATCACGCTAAGTCTGAGGTTTCCCTTGCCCACTGATCATCTGGCCAAATGCAGTGACTCTGTCCATTTTTTTTTCTTACCAGACTCAAATTACCTGCCATCCAGGCAGATATTGGCATTTTTTTTTTTTTGCATTTCTTATTCTACTTCCCAGTTTATTCCCAATACTGCTACTAGGACTGAGTGTGCAATTGGCATAACAAGTGGTTATCATGCATGTCTGCAAATGATGTAAATGCAGAGATGCCCCTAATGCCATAAATGCCTCCATCATTTCTCCACACTCCACATAGCAGCCTGGATGCAGTGCATGTCCCCAGGCACACATCTCTCCCCTCTCACCTGTGAGGTAATTTGACTCCTTTCTCACAATGAGTTGGTTCTTCCACTGACAGGGCTGATAATCAGCACACATTCATCTGAGTTATAGCCAGGAATCTAACCCACTACAATATGTAGCTTACTAAGTCTGAGGTAATACACCACTGATAAATGAACCTAAGATTATACATATCTGAAAAATTCCCAGTGAATGTATGCAGGATAAAACTATTTATGGAAGGTTAGCATTAATGAATAGCAATTAAATATCAAACAAGAAAATGTTTGGTAAATTGAAACTATAAATGTTAACCCCAAAGGTAATGCTTATCTCACTTTTGTTCACTTTATCTTGGCTCTGGCTCAATTTTAGCTGTGGAATATCACTGAGAGATATCCAGCTAATTGCGATAAAGGGTAGTGTTCAGTTACAAAGAATTATGAACTTGTGTTGTTCTACTATAGAGCGGTCATAATACATCTTGAAATGTCGGTGAAATATGACCTGCTCAAGCAAGGGATGTAAGAATGACGTACTAGTGATTTACCCAGACATTCTGCCACTGATGTTATTGCCTACCTTTGGCAATGGGAAAATGCACCACATTCTCTGGAAGTACTTAATTTCTGGGCATCTTGTAAGTAATACTGCAGTGATACAGCTATATCACTTGAGACAGAAATCACAGCAGAAATGTGTGAAGAGATTGAAAGAGAGTGGCTAAACAAAGACATAGCACTGAAGAAAAAGCTATCAAAAGAAAATCAGCTTAGGTAATGAAATATTCATGAACACTTCCTAATTTCATACTCTCAGCCTGACAAGTATGGAAGGATGAAATAAAATCATTTCTTGGCTTCAAAATATAGAATTTTAGTATATTTGACCTCATAAAGGCTTAACTGCATTTCTATTACTTTTTGCTTCTCCATAAAAATTGCATTGCTTTTCATTGGGAAGGACACCGGCTGACTTTCAGGGTGGCAAAGAAACAAAGTGGAGAATGTTAAATTCAATATCAAGTGTTGTCTTTTCAATAAAGTAATATTTGATTTGCATTCTAAAAGCCTTTTGTACTTTCCATTTTCCTTTCAGTAAAACCCACAAAGGACTGTAAATCTAAACAAATGACAGACAGCAATTTTTTTTCAGAATGCATTACTGCGGATCTTTAACATATTAATATAATTTTCTTTTACTTAAACTCTGTTTTGTCCTTCATGGACTGTGCATAATAGTGGCAGATTGGATTGGATTTCTTAACACTGGTAAACTCAATTACCAGCTAAACAAAGGGCTCAGTACCAGAAAGAATAGGCCAAAGTCAGCCGCACATTAACTTTATGACAGTGGAGTTACAAATTAATGACTGGATTTTCAGCATACACATACATTTCCATCAAGTATTTAGATGCCTGAGGCTAAACATTTGTGCAACCCTTTCTCAAGTTTATTATGGCATTATATAGGAAAAGAACTGCATGCAGCACTAATTTCTCCTCTCTATATTTTCTGTTTTGCCTTCTATGGAAAATATAGATTGATGTTTATCTACCTTTAGGTGTTCTGACTATCCAGATGTTACAAAAAGTCTTCTGTAACTGAGTAAATGTAAAACTCAAAAACACCTGTATTTTTCTGAAAATTGATAGCATAGTTTACATCACTAACATCCAGTTCTCTTCTCAAAAAATATCAAAAGGTGTGTTTTATTATTTGTGATGGACACTGGTCAGTGTTTGTTGATGATGTGCCAATGTCATAGTCATACCTGATAAAGGAACAGCTGCTAATAGCTATCAGGTCTTTTTGTTACCATTTAAGATCACTGACTCAGCATAGCATCTTGCTCTACCTAAAGACATCACAATGTTCATTCATGTGTTACTGTTTTCATGTCATGACTTATAAAACACCCTCTTATGTAGAACTGCCAGATAAAGCTCCACTACATGACTGCTTTTCAATAGTCTATGATGCTGCCATATTAGCCTGTAGTATAGACTCTGCAATGGTAGCTTCTATGGCTTCATGCAGTATGCACAGTTTTGATGCTAGTATATTCATCTTTAAATGGTTTGGGCCTCCTGTATCTTAGTGTGTTGCTGGTATGATGCAATTTAGCAAGGGCACTGTAGTTGGCCACTCTGGAGTTGTAAATGATTACAAGGGTAACAATGGAGATAAATGGTGGGCATACAGTACAGGCTGGCAAGAATATCAGTGTATATGTCCATTGATTTCCTTTTTCTCATCTAATTTCCTGCATGTAGCAAGCCCAGGTTCCATTACAGTCCATTATTTCTATCCTCACCTAGCATCGGAGGACACCACAAGATGGAGGGTGAGTTGAGGATCATAGCTACCATCTGGTTGGGTTAAGGAGATTTTCTGTGTTTATAACTCCCATGCCCTGGTGGCGTTTAACAGGTGCATCACATGGGCAGGATCTACAAAACTGGCAAAAAGGTATGTGCAGTTACACAGACACATAGTGGGACTAGTTGACATAATGATTAAGTTATTTAACTCCCATGCACAAAGCACAAGGTTCAAGCCTGACCTCTGGCCAAGACCAGTTTGGAGTTTGCATGTTCTCCCTGTGACTCTGCAAGGTTTCTGCCACTTCTAAAAAAAACTTGTCAAGTGTTACCATCTCAAACTCACCCAAGAAATAAGCTGTGAGAAGCAGCACAGACTCTAGATGGCGCTCTATAGGGTACATTTATTTATTTGTATTTATTTTATATTTGCTAACCGGGTTAGTCTGGCTGAGCTTTTGGCTCATTTTCAGCAGAGACCCAGGGAGAAAAGCTCCTCGGGACTAGAAAACAATGTATTAAATTTTAGTAACATAGTAGTAACAATCAGTTATAGGATCTTACAAGCAGAGAACTGGTGAGAAAAAAGCTCCTCAGGCAATTCAATTATACAGAGTATTAACAATTGGCAGACAAGTATGTGAGTTGCTACAAACAAAGTTTTAAACAATTAGCAGAAGAAATGTGACTAGTTACAATATTATTTAAGCTGCTTAGAGCAAAATAAGTTAATAGTTAGGCAGATGATTATTTAAAGTGGGTAGGATCTAGTTGTATAGGAGTTTGGAAACAAGAATTGAAAGTAAGAATGGCTAGTAGGAGATGTAGGGGAGGTAGAGTATAGGAGACAGACTAGACAGAGTGGTTGGAGATAGAGGAAGGGAAGAGGTAGAAGAGGCAGGGGAATAGTGTTAGAGATTCATTAAGAGTGTGGTGGTGAAAGGGTTGTGGTTTCAGGGTGGTTGGCTACAGTGACAAGACTACTTTGTTTTTAAGTATTTCCTTGTGGCTAATTTGAAATCTTTGCTATGCTGGAGGGATTTTATTTCCAAGGGGAGTTGGTTCTAGGATGTAGCTGGGTTATAGTTACAGAGAAGGCAGCCTATTTTGGTTTTGGGTTTGTAGATGTCTAATAATTCTTCATTTGAGCTGTGTAGCATCCTAGCAGGGGAATATTTGGATATGATAGTGGAGAGGCTGGGGCACAAGGATGGTAGATAGAGGATAGAGTGGATGATTTGTAGTTGGTAAAGTTGGAGCAGCTGAGGGAATTCTAGCCAGTCTAGTTGCTGTAGTGCTAAGCAGTGTTGTGACTTGTAGGTTTGTTTAGCTGCAAATCTGGTGATCTTATTATAGGTAATTTCAAGCTTAGAAATAAGTGTAGAATTTAGGTTTGTGAATATGTGGCAGCTGTACAGGAGTGTTGGGAGTAATAAAGCCTGGGAGAGAGTTATTCGGGCAGTGTTAGTTAAGTATTTCTTGCTATGGAAAAGGTGTCCAAGTTTCTGATGAGTTCTTTTTACCGAGTTAGTAATATGGAGATCAAACGTAAGCTGATCATGTATTTTAACACCTAGCAATTTAGTACTAGATTCAGCTGAGATGATAGTGTTGTTGCAGGATAAGATGGTAAATGTACTTTTAAGTGTAGTGATGTTTTTAGGGAAGAAGAGTAGGAGCTTAGTTTTTTTTTTTTTTTTTTTTGATTAAATATTAGCTTGTTATCACTAAGCCATGTCTCAATGGTATGGAAAGATGCCTGGGTAGTTGAGTGGAGGTCAGCTGGGTTGTCAGCAATGGTTATAACAGTTGAGTCATCAGCATATTGCACAAGAGATGACTGGGGACAAGAGGAGTAAAGCAAGTTGGTGAAAATATTAAAGAGTAGTGGTCCAAGTATGGACCCTTGGGGAACTCCCATTTGTACAGTGAGAGGGGAGAATAATGCAGAGAGCCATTTAACTGATTGCTGGTGGGTAGAGAGATAGCTGGAGAACCAGGAGATAGTAGGGGGAGAGAGATGTATACTAGTGAGTTTATCTAGAAGGAGTGGGTGAGAGACAGTGTCAAAGGCTTTAGAAAGGTCAAGAAATAGGCTTGAGACAAGTTTATTGTCATCACGAGCTATTGAGGCTATGTTGATGAATAGTATGAGTGCAGTAGCTGTACTATGCTTGGGACGGAAACCATGCTGTGTGGGTGTGAGAATGTTTTCCTGGTGAAGGTAATGCCTTACCTGCTTGTGAATGCATTTCTCTAGGATTTTTGAGAGTGGAGAGGGTATGGCAATCGGTCTGACGTTGGATATGACTGAGGAGTTGCCCCCTTTGTGAATGGGTAGAGTAAATAAATTCTTCCATACAGTGGGGACATAGGATTCAGAAATGGATCGGTTGATTAAGATGGATACAGGATAGACAAGATGTTCAGAGGCAATCTGCAGGAAGTAAGAGGGTAGTTTGTCAACAGATGGGAAAGCAAGGTTTAAGTTCAGAGAGTAATGACTTTACATAGTTGATACTGCTTTTAGAGAGAAGGAGTTAGGAGGGTTTGGAAGAGGTATAGAGTTTGATGGGGTGCTAGTATTGTTTCTGGGGAGGAGAGAATTTATTGTGGAGGTTACTGAGTTTATAAAATGATTGTTAAATTTGTTGGCTATGTCTTCAGGTGTTGCACTGGGATATGGGTTAGGAGAGGAAGGATTTCCTGGATGAAGAGTCTGTTTAACAGAGCTCCAGAATTTCTGTTGGTCTGATTTAAGAGTAGAGGGAGGATTGGCACAGAAGTTTATTTTGTCATAATGGATGATTTTTTTAAATTTTATTTCTTTATATTTTTGAAGAATAAAAGGGATCCTAGTTTTAGTCCACATTTTCCAAATCCTATCCCAGTCTTTCATGAGGGTTTTGGTAGATTTAGTGAGCCAGGGAGCAGTATTAGATTTGATTCTAATTGTGCAAAGAGGAGCAAGGGAGTTAAGAATGTTTAGGAATGTAGTGTTGAAGGAGTGGACAGCTTCATATAAAGGAAGAGTGGTGAGTTAAGACCAGTTAATTTTGGAGAGTTGGTGAATAAAGGAGCTAGGACAGTCATGAGAAAGTTAGCGGGTGGTAATAATTTGTTAGGTTTGGTAAGGTGGGGAGTATGTCTGGGACTATTATAGGGCAGTGGTCGCTGAGGGCATTTGGAAGGGTTTGGGAGTTATCATAGTTTTGTGGGTGGGAGACCAATATTCAGTCAAGAAGACAGCTAGGTAGGTGAGATTTATTAATGTAGGTTGGGGTTGTGATTAGCTGCTCAAACCCATGTAGGTTTATATAGGAAGTAGTGTTGGGAGCTTGTATTGTAAGCCAACCAATATTTACATCTCCCAGTATAATTATTTAATTGTGGATGGTATGTGAAAGGTGAGATAAGATGTTCTCAAGTATGTTAATATTATCACCAGGGGGAATATAGATTGCTGCAAAAGTTATAGTGTTGAAACTGTTAAGTTTGAAGTTGGTCAGCATGAGTTCAGCTGGTGAGGAGGAGAGTAAGTCTAGTGTGGGACTGATTTGGGAGAGACAATTGGAGTAGAGTATGGAGACTCATCCTCCTTTTCTTTTAGGTCAATCTAATCTAAGGATATTATAGCCAGGAGGGATAATTTCACTGTCCAGATGGTGTGGTTTTAACCATGTTTCAGTTAGGGTAACTACATCAGGAGTATAGTTAGCTATCCAAAGCATGGAGTTCTTGAAATTTATTTACAAGGTTCCTGACATTGATAGAGCAGAATTGTACTTGTTTTTGTGGGTTGGAGGGGTTGGCAGGTTTAGATACAGGGGGGTTATTGTTCAGGGTAGTGTTTGTAGGGCCTGGGTTAGGATGAATGTCACCAGATAGAAGTAGAGGTTTGTAATGGGGTTTTAATTTGAGTAAATAGACTTTATTTTTTTGTTTTAAACGGGAGGGGTGAGATATTTTTATTTTAGGAATGGGAGTGGTGGGGGGAAGGATGGAGGGGCAAATTAGTAGATTGGGTTGTGGTGTAGTACTTGAGTTAAGACTGGTGTTTGAGGGATGAAAATAGGGAGTCGGTAATTGTGAGTGATAGGAGGTGAGGTGATAGAGAATAAGGAATAGAGAAGGTAAGAATACAGTTTGAGTTGTAAGAGACATGTCATTTTAAGGGATGTAGAACAGAGGCTGAGAGGAAGGGATAGGAGCAAGGTATAGTAGTCTTTGATAGAGGATAGTAGGTAAGTGTGGGAAGGAGCAAAGAAGGGAGGTAGTATGAGAATAGGAAGTAGAGGGTTGGGGGATTTGGGAGGAAGTGAGGTGGTGTGGTTGTATGGATAGGTATAAAGGTAATGATGTGGGAGTGGAGTGAAGTGAGAGTAACGAACGGAGCGGGGCTACACCTTCCAGATAGAACTTAGCTAAAAAAAAAAAAAAACTATCAGCTAGTCCAGGGACACTTTCTAGAAATGTTACAACTGGAGGGCTTTCAGCTGCAATTAGAGTAAATATGGCATCCAGGGGTTTTAAAACCTTTGGTGTGTTGTACCTGAGCTATCACTTGGGGTGGGGGAAGGGAGGGAAACCATCAATTAGAATTTAAAGTAGGAGGGGAGCATCCAAGGCACTCTGCCAGACCTAGCTAATTATCAAAGGACAGCCAAGGAAATAAGGTAAACATACTGGCACCCTTGTTCCAGGACTGGAAGGTTTCTCCAAGAAAAACTGTGTGTAGGAGTACACCACAGGTAGAAGTTGTATGCTGCTTACTAGTCTGCAATGGCAGATTTTATTCTCTAATATTTGTATTCCCCTTTGCTCATTGCTTGCTGCACACAATGTAGCTAAAGATAAAAGCAGCTGGAGACTTTGCACCTCTGTTTGGTGTTTAGTGAAGAACAAGTATTGAGGAGGAGGGACTGAAAGCTATGACTATTAAGAGGGGCTAAATACCTTAACATACAACAAATTATCAACAGTGAAATGGATGAAAGGGGTGGAGGTGGGTTAAGAGGAAGAAGGTTTGCAGCTATTGTCCCTGGGGTATGCACTCTAGCTGACTGTAACAGATTAACGAGGCACAACAGTAGTCACAAAAGCTGGCACCTACACTACAGAAGCAGCAACAACAAGGTTCCTGAAGTTAAACCTGGGGCTGCAGTCTATTTTTGGATGATTGCTGGTTAGAGTTTTCTTTGCTTTTAGCTGGAGTGAGAGGATTCCATGCTCACACAAGTGCGTGGGGGTGGGTGCCCAAAGCAATCAGGTCCTCAGTGGTTCTAAAAGTTGCAAAGAAGAGAAAAGGAAAGAATGTAAGACTAAAAGCAATAAAATAAGCCATCAAAATAAGCACAACCATCATAAATATTGTACAGAAAGCAGAGCAAGTGAACATAGCCTATTAGAAGTCATCAAAAGAAATACATTCAGACTCTGCAATCAGCCTTACACAGCAGCAGTCAGTATAACTAGTTAGAATATCCTATTACCAGACAATATTGCAACTATGTAGCAGTTTCACCAGTTTCCCATAAATATCATTCTGCATTTTACAATGTATAGCTTACAGAAACAAAATATACAGTAGCAGCAGTCAGTGTAATTCGGTGGAATATACCATTACCAGACAGCATTGCAACAATGTAGCAGTTTTACCAGTTTACCATACATATCATTCAGCACTTAAAAAAGAAAGAGTATTTCTACCTTAGCACTATCATTTAGAGGAACTCTAAATCAGGTTTACTGAATCTGGGAGCTAGCAAAAACAAAAACATAAGCTTCTAATATCCAAATATAAACTATACCAGCAAAAATAACTGGAAGGCTACCTTAGAGAGAAATTACTGTACTACTCTATGCAGGGACAGTGAGGTTCCAGTGTGGAAGACAACATTGAGAAATAGAAAAATAATACTATCACTTACTAGAGATGTTACACCTGCAGGGCTTTCAGCTGCAATTAGAGTAAATATGGCATTCTGGGGTTTTAAAACCTTTGGTGTGTTGTACCTGAGTTATAACTTGGGGGGTGGGGGAAGGGAGGGGAAACCATCAATTAGAATTTAAAGTAGCAGGGGAGAATCCAAGGCACTCTGCTAAACCTAGCTAATTATCAAAGGACAGCCAAGGAAATAAGGTAAACATACAGGCATCCTTATTCAAGGACTGGAAGGTTTCTCCAAGAAAAACTATGTGTAGGAGTACACCACAGGTAGAAGTTGTATGCTGCTTACTAGTCTGCAATGGCAGATTTTATTCTCTTTAATATTTGTATTCCCCTTTGCTCATTGTTTGTTGCACACAATGTAGCTAAAGATAAAAGCAGCTGGAGACTTTGTACCTCTGTTTGGTGTTTAGTGAAGAACAAGTATTGAGGAGGAGAGACTGAAGGCTATGACTATTGAGAGGGGCTAAATACCTTAACATACAACAAATTATCAACAGTGAAACGGATGAAAGGGGTGGGGGTGGGCTAAGAGGAAGAAGGTTTGCAGCTATTGTCCCTGGGGTATGCACTCTAGCTGACTGTAACAGTTTTTAACAAGGCACAACAGTAGTCACAAAAGCTGGCATGTACACTACACAAGCGGCAACAACAAGGTTCCTGGAGTTAAACCTGGGCCTGCAGTCTATTTTTGGATGATTGCTGTTTAGTTTTCTTTGCTTTTAGCTGGAGTGAGAGGATTCCTTGCTCACACAAGTTGTGGGGGGGGGGGCCCAAAACGATCAAGTCCTCCCAAAACGATCAAGTCCTCAGTGGCTTAGAGATGCTACACCTGGAGGGCTTTCAGCTGCAATTACTGTAAAGAGTTGTATAGACCATCCACACTCGATCAAGTCCTCAGTGGCTTACAGATGCTACACCTGGAGCGCTTTCAGCTGCAATTACTGTAAAGAGTTGTATAGACCATCCACACTGACTACATAACTAGATAAAAGAATCACTTTTCATATGATTATAATGTAAGATTATAAAAATATTCTCATGCATGTTGCAATGTGATTTAAAGGGGTTACTGAAAATATATAGAGATAAAAAGATTATCATCTTGGAGAACTTAAGGTGTCTGTAATCAAAGTCAAAGTAAACTTTATTGTCATTCAGACTCCACAACAGGTGCAACTGAACTAAATTATGTTACTCCAAGCTCGAAGTGCAAACATTTAACATACACAATTCAAATTACTACTACATAATACTTAGTGTTTCACATATCAATAGACATTTACTAAGCTAAAGAGACATGGTATTTATTGCCCAGAATTCCACAGCAACTACTTATCGCACAGGATTCTGTTGGCACTAGTCTAAAGAAACACAATATTTATCGTAAAAATATTTCACAGCTGTTACTTATCGCAGAGGATGCTGTTTTAACATCAGCAGATATTGCACAGAAATAAGATTATAATCGGTTAAATTAATTGGACAGTGTATTCAAGACATTTTAACGTTATTGCACGTAAATATTCTTCTCAGTCATCATATTACCTACTGTCCCTGATGTCAAGTGAGATGTAAGTTGCCATTGGAGATGAGTAGCCTGACAGCTAGGGGATAAAAGTTTCTGCTAAATTTGGCCATTTTTCAAAATATGCTATGAAAATACCTCCCTGATATTAGGTGCAGGAATGTGTGAAGTGCAGTCCATGACAATTTTCCTGGCTCTATTGAAACAAGACTGGTGCAAGTCTTGAAAATATGGTAGAGTGTTCCTGTTAATCTTTTCTGCTGCTTTCACCACTCTTTGTAGGTACGTGTGGTCTGTGGTGGAGCAGTTGCCATACCAAGCTGTAAAACTTTGCCAGGATGCTCTCAATTGTGCCCCTTTAGAAGGTCGTGAGAACAGGGACTGGTACAGTTGCTCTTCTCAACCTTCACAGAAAGTGTAGGCATTGCTGTGCTTTCCTGACAATGGCATTTGTGTTCACACACAAAGACAAGTCTTCTGAGATGTGCACCCCAAGAAACTTTATTCTTTTTACCCTCTCCACTGTTTCCCTATTGATTGTGAGTGGAGAATGTTTCTTATGGTTTCTTCTGAAATCCACAATTACCTCCTTGGTCTTTTATTCACATGGAGTGCCAGATTGTTGTTACCACACCAAGTTATCAGTTGTCTCACCTCCTCTCTACAGGCTGTCTCCTCCTCATTGCTGATGAGATCCACAACTGTGATAGCATCTACAAACTTGATTATATGATTGGAGTTGTATTTGGCAGTGCGATTGTACATTAGAGTGAGCAGCAGAGGGATCAGAACAGAGCCTTGAGGTACACCAGTGCTCAAGGTGATACTGTCTGAGGTGTTCTTTCCTGCACATACTGTTTGTGACCTTTCAGTAAGGAAATAGTAAATACATTCTTAACTCTGGAAGATGCTGACATTTGTGCAGTCACAGAAACTTAGTTCAAAGCTGCGGAGTGCACCCGAGATTTACCTGGTTACTCATCCTATCATACATTCAGACCCCAAACTGTGGGCAACAAAGCCAAAGGAGGTGAAGTTTCAATATATATTAAAGACACACACACCTCAAGACTGGTCAAACAGTATGATGCACAGGAGACACTCCAGGTGCAGTTAACCATTGGCAAGACCCATATTTATTCAAATCATAGCTAGCTACAGGCCTCCAAATTTGACTCAAGATGCCCACTTGACCTATCTGTACCTCTTCGAATCTATCAAGATTCAACCCTTCAACCTGCTACTGGGCAACTTTAACTGCCTAACCATTGATTGCAAAACTACTCATGCCAGAACTCAAATGCCCAGTTTCTCAATTTTATCAATGCAAATGGCTTGGAACAGCTATTTTATGCCCCCACAAGAGGTGATAATATCTTGGACTTGGTATTAACCAACATGAGTAACCACTGCAGCACCCCAACAGTATCATCCACCCTGGTAAGATCCGACCATAAAGCGGTCACTTTCGAAGACAGCATCTCCCCTGACACCCCTCTAGCTAGGGTCACACAAAAAAACTTCTCCAAAGCTGATTACAATCTCCTGAGGGATGGTATAAACAGCTTCACCCCCCCACCCCCTGCTGTAGGAACTGGCATCAATGTCCAAATCTACACCAAAGTACTATAAAAGCACTTATATAGATGCATGGCATCAGGAATACCCAACAGGACAAAATCGTCCTCTACAAGGAAGAGTAAACCTGTCTGGTGGACATCTGCAATAAATAAACTATATAACAAAAGGAAAAAAATGCTGTCCAAGACCAATAAGGAGCAGGTACCCAATTGGAAGCAATCTCTCCTTAGCCTAAACAAGCAAATAAGAGCAATAGTGAAATCCTCTAAAGCTAACCGAGTCCAAACTGGCCACATCTACTAGAGATGATCACAAGGTCTTCTTCACATATGTCTGCAATCTCAAAGGAAGCACCCAGATTTGTTCAGAACTGGTGGTCAGGGATACCACATATACAAATGCTGTAGAGATAGCCAACCTACTGGCTGACACATTCAGCGAAAACTTCACCCCTTTGTTCCTCCCATCAGTAAATCACGACATCCCCAGTACCTGTCCCCCTCCCCTTATCTCTAGGGAACAGGTCATCACTGACCTCTGAAAGGCAAACAGTACACCGTCAATGGGACCCAATAACATCCCAGTCTGCATCCTACATGAACTCAGACATGAACTTGCAGCACCATTAGGCACCCTATTCAACCAAAGCTTGATTACCGGCTTTGTCCCAGCTGAGTGGAGGACAGCCACTGTCATCCCTTTACACAAAGGTGGAGCATCTATCAATCTGGGAAATTATAAACCCATCAGCCTAACTAGCCTGATCTGCAAGGTGATGGAATGGATTATCATGGACCTCATTAACAGGGATATTGGCAACCTCCAAACACTCGATCCCACACTGTTTGGTTTTGTCAAGGGAAGGTCATGTCTTTTAAATCTGGTTGACTTCTTTGAGACAGTCACCAAAGCCATGGACAAGAGGAAGATGGTGAACAATGCCTACCTTGACCTGGCCAAACTCGGGCATAATAGATAAACTCTTTCAACTAGGCATTAATCCATATGTTACCAGACAGGTAGCAAACTGGCTCACTGATAGAATCCACCTAATCAAAAAAGGGGAAGCCACTTCAAGCAGTACACCCGTAATGAGCGGTGTACTCCAGGGATCAGTCTTGGGGCCTCTGTTATTTGGGATACACTTCTCTGAGGTGTAGACCAAAACCAGTGGACTATGGTTGACCAAGTCTGAGGAAGACTGCAAGCTGGGTATAGTCATCAATTCCCCAAGTGAAGTGGAGAGGGTCCTCCTTTATGAAGAGGAAGTATGTATGCCTTCTTCAAAATGACTGGGACATGCACCTCTAGAAATCTGTTTATTAGTATAGATATTGGAAATGAGAGAGCTTCATTTGCATTTTTAGGAACTCAGCAGGAAGGCTGTCTGCAGCAGAGCTTGTAGTTTTTAGTTTTAGAAGATATTTTCTTATCGTGGAGGTAGGGACAGGTTTGCATAAGACGTGAACTTCCATGGGTTTTGTTGGTAAGGGGAAGGTTGTTTCTTGGTGGGGTTGTCTTTGATAAGTGAGGAAACAGCTTGAAGGAAGTATTTGCTAAAGTTATTAGCCACTGCTGAATGATCTTCTGGGAAGGGAATGGGTTGACTGTGGCCTGGAGTAGACTTTGGACTGATGACTAAATTTTTTTAGGATTATTTTGGTGTGTCAGTTGTAAGTTAAAGTAGTGGAGTTTTTTATCAATCCTTATATTGTGTTTGGTTTTATTTGTTATCTGTCTGCAGTGTAAAAGTTTTTTCCTGGGATTAGTTGGTGTGCCATGCTTTCAATGCCTTGTCTATAAAGTGCCATTAGATGCCTACTGTTTTTAGATAGCCATGTTGCTGGATTAAGTTAAATTCTTTTTCTCCTGATGGGAGCATGTTCGTTCTGTATATTGGTAAAAGGTTTATTAAATTAGAGGGTTATTTCTTCTAAAGGAAGATTTTTTTTAACATATTCCAATAGTATTGCTCAAGAGAGAAAAGGAAACTGTCTACAATAAAACTGGATAGGTTCCATACATTCTTGTACACACAATGTTTTACTGGATTGCATACAAGCCTGTACATAAAATTGGGCAGGTGATCACTCAGGATGTCAGATAGTATGCCACAGTTAGAGATGTTACTGAGTTTAGTTGAAAGAGAATCCCATCTAGAGTAGATTTAGAGTAGGGCGTGTTATATCTTGCTGGTGTATTGATGAGCTGAGAGAAAAAAATGCAGGTTAATACTGGTAGTGGGGATATCAGGAACAATTTGGGCCCAGTCTATGTTAAGGTAACCAAGAACCTGAATATGCATGAAGGCTTGTTTCAGTATTACTGACTTTTGTAGTGACATCTGCTGGAGAAAGTGTAACAAGTACTTCTGGAGAATTCCATTCACACAGTGTTACCAACAAAATATTCTGGTGATGGAGGAGAATGATAAAAGACATGGAACAAACTCACAGAATTGCCTAGACAAGTTAACACTGCATGGGCACTTCATAAACAGAGACAAAAGTAATATTTTCCATGATTAATTAGTATGGGGTAGGTATGCAACTAACAGCTATGGACTGCTAAAATCAATGGACAGAGTAGAGTTTGTGTACTATAAATGCCTCAGAATATGGTATAAATGAAGTCATATCTAAGACTGGTGAGTTTAAACTTCTATGCAAAGTACTAGAGATGTTTCTTTAGAAAACGTCTGCAGTGAAATGGATAGAGAACTATGAACAAGCCATCAAGGAATCAAAGAACTTGATATAAGACAAAGTGCTTACCCTGTTTGTCCAGGTACTTGATGCTTTAAAAAAGTAACTAATCCAACTGGTAGACGAAGTATACAAAGAGCATTTACACTACTTAACAGAGAATAAAAAGCAAAGTTAAATGATTTCATAGCAGTTATAACAGAATTAAAATATTTGAGTAAAATAACTGGTTATAGTATAAAACCAAAATTCTGCTCTACAGTTGGTCCATGATAATTAAATTGTAAAACTTCTGTATCATACTTTACTTGAACTCGGGCAATGTCGTTCACATTTTAAATATTTGGTCACATATGAGGAAAACCTACTCCATATTAGTTTAATGAGTTGCTATGTATCACTTTGCTAAAGCAGGCAGTGTTATAACAATAATGCATTTCTTTTTAAAGTTTGTTAGTGAAGGAATCTAGAAAGGAGACCAAGGAGGAGTTTTTACTGTACGATACATAATCCCGTCAGAAGATCCAGCCAATAAAGTAATGATGTCTGTATAAAGATAAGGAGAGATGGGTGTCCATAAACCTATAACAGGAATTGTATACAAAGAAGCTATGCCCTCCTTTTCTTCACATCAGTATACTAACAGTAAGTTTTCTTGACAGACTAGCAATGAAAATGATAAAAAAGCACACTGAGAGGATAACACTTTAAGCAGAGTCTTCCATCTAACTACCTTACAATCACAAACAACACCTCTCATCATCATCCACCACACCAACCCCATCCCAAGCAGATCTCTCACTCATGACCAAACCCAACCAAACCATGCCCAAACTACTCAAACCCACATACATACACCTCTTACTATTGCTCCTAGGTGTATTCACCCTCCCAATGCTAACTTCTATCACCAACCACCAAAATCAACTTAATTGTATCCACATACCAAGAAAAACTACTTCCACTAACATTATTACAGTACACCCTTTTACGTAACTAGTCCCATATCACTACCAAACCTTCTTTATTCACCGCTATGCACAAATATTACAGCCATCAAACTACCAGTTCCAAACAACTATAAAGAACTTTAAGACCCTAAACAAACTACTCAAACTCTATTATTACCTAAGAACCCAACTCATTAACTGTGGTTATATACACCCAAACCCAGGCCCACAAAATCTAGGTTCCCCAACCTTCAACCTGAATGATACCCTACTCCACTGAAACAAATCCACGCTCCTCATTTTAAATTTAAATATCAGAAGTATATTAAACAAAGTCCACGGCCTTCATGCTCTACTCTCCTTTTATCAACCTGAGATAGTCATACTAACAGAGACCTGGCTTAAACCAGGCAACCACAACAATGAAATCACTCCACAAGGTTACAATATAATTCATAGTGACAGAATAGGTAAAAAAGGGTGTGTGTTGCTATAGTGTATAAATCACACCTCATCCATGAGAAAGTAGAAATAACAACCCCAGTCCTCGATAAAGTTTAACTCACTTTAACAAAACTACAACTTAATGATAGTAAACACATCAACATCATAGGATGCTACATCCCTCCAGGCAACAATATCCCCATTACAGAAAAAACTCCTAGAATGGATATCTAACTCCATTCCCCAGGAAAGCATAATATTAGGAGATCTTAATACTGACTGGCAAAACTGTTCCAGTCATAACCCACTCTCCCATATTAACCTACACGGCCTCAGGGACGTCGGGAGGCATACGCACTGTACTGATTTCAGTACAACTTATTTAGAAGGGGGGGTAGCTTTTTAAAGTTTCTTTTTCGCGCTTTACTAGTGCACGATGACGTCAGCCAATCGGAATGGAGCTCACCGCACGCATGTCAGTTCAAATGTGGTTTCAAGCGGGAGGATGCAAGCGTTATGTTGGCCGAAGCGGGAGGATTTGTTGGTTGGTCTCACTTGGTACCAGCTATTTTAGTTGCCCATTCACTTAAATTTCTTACTCGTGTACCCTTTTCTTCTCTCTCCTTCATTGATAGATATTTTCGGAAAGGGAACTTCTTTGGGCTAGCTTGCTTTGCCAATATGCCTGTAGCAAGTGAACTTGAGAGAGGTGCACGAATGAAGTCAGTGGGCATCCTGTCCCTATCCCATACCCTCCTATACAGATACATGCACTTCTTGGAGAACCAGGTCAGGTACATACTTGAAATATTTTTAAGAAACAGCAGAATTTTGTGTTATAATGTGGGATGTAAATATGGTGTATAATGCACTAATATGGCATTTTGAAAAATTTGGCAGTATTTGTAAACCAGATTATGGAAGGAAAAAAACAGTTTGGTTTATTTGAAAGGGTAATAAATTCTTTCATATGAATCTGTAGACAGTAATGAAGATTGCAAATGATTTGGATTTGCAGCTTGAGACTTTTCTTGGCAAAGTTTATAATTGCATAGTTAAATGGTTTGCATTCATTGCAAATGTAGTTGCTACAAGCAAATGTAATGGCTATTTTTGATTATATTCAGTGATAATTTTTTATGGTTAGAATTGCAGCAAGGAGGGCTTGGCGCAGCTTTTAGACTAAGCTGGTTAAAGACTGTTTTCTAGCATTGTGAAGGAATCCTGTTTGTAAAAAGCAATAAAGTAAATAGTTGGAAGTGGAATACTAAGGAACAAAAGAAAACAATAGAGAAACGTGACTGTTACTCCTGTTTTAAAGTTAATTTTTAAAGCTCTTTTTTAAGTTTCAGGCTGGGCCTGACCTCAGCATGTGAAAGGTATGGCAGACAAAATATTTCAGCTGAAGAATGCCTCTAGTTAACCCAGCAGACATGTAGAATAGACTGTCATTTCACAAAACATCTGAGTGAATAACACTGCTGCTGTTGTAAAAGTAAAAATACGTGTTTAGAATTTTCATTCATTCTTTCTCCAGTTTGCCAACTTTTTCCAGTTCAGGGTATCTGAGGAGCCCAGTCTTATTCTGGGATTCAGTAGGCATGTGGCAGGAAACTAACCTCCTTGGTAGGTTACCACTGTATCAGAGGATGGCACACATACACAGATGTGGAGCACACATGCACACACACCATTATGGACAGTTTGGAGTATGGCCAGTTTACTTCATTTGTGTCATTGGGCATGTAGGAAGAAACTGGGGTATCTAGTGAAAACCCAGCCAGCCACACGGAGAACATGCCTACTTAGCACAGAAGGCACCCGGAAAAGTCAAGCTCTTCAGTTTTTTAGTACAGTAGGACAGAATTTGTGTGCATCTGTGGGGGGGGGTTAACAAATGTTATAGCCACTCCTTAGTGATGCACATGTTTGCATGTTGAGATATGTAACTTGATTGGTCTGGCCAGAGTAGTAAATTAAAGATCTGTCATTTCTGAGGGCTACTTCAGGGCTCTTCATTACATTAATTCAATCCTTTTCTTCATTATAGTATATGCTTCTGCATGTCCAGGAGAGTGGATTGTTTGAACAGCCCCCACCCCCGTGATACCATTTCTAAAATGGAGACTATTGCAGATAACGTCTCACATTTCATCTTGTTAGCTTTTTCTTTGAATGATGACAATGCACATAGGTTCTTTGCAGAATGTTAGACCTTGCTCGGCATTGAACCTTAGCCATAGATCCTAATTTGCCATCTGGTGAAACCTCTCACCCCACCATGCTGTCTTTAGGTTGCACTCACTGTTTTACAACTGACTTGGCATACAAAATTTCTTCTTGGTAGTTGTTAACAGGACAATTCCTTGGGTTCTCTGCCTGTACAGAGCTGAAGCATTTGGTTCTTTGGGGAGTGTGGCTCAGTCAGAATAAATGCTTCATAAAATTTTGTTGGTCTGCATCTGTTTGGAGGCAGGATTATGGGTTGCTTATCTACTTCTTTGGCAAGCATTTATACTAACCGATGTAGGAGCACCAGAGATGAGCAGGAACACCCAGAATTTCCTTTAACGAGCCATATTAAATAATGAATGTGTATGCTGAGATTTAAATGAGGTTTCTGACCCAGCACTACACTTCTGTTCTTTTGAGTTATACATGCATTTATATATGACATTTGATCCCATTCTTCTTTTCTATTCATGTATTGATAAAGGACATTATCAATTTGGAAGGAAAATAATCTGTTTACAGATGGTAAACAGATCTCCAGCATGATTGATACTGGAGTGGAGATGCTCATAATGAAAAAAAAATGTTTATTGTAGGATTATAGGATCATAGGAAGTTACTAGGCTGTTGGCCCTCAGGCCCTTGTAAGCCTAGCCAAGAGTTTAGCCCATGCATAGATAAATCAGCACCCGATGCCCCTGTCCAGCAGGGATACAGGTGGAATCCCAGGGATGTATTTTCTATTTCCCTTCCAGTTTTCTAGATTGTGCTTAAAAAGGGGTAAAGAGGTACTCCGCTTGACGTGGAGAGGGAGTCTATTCCATAGATGGGGGAGTCTGTGGGACACACATCTGTCCCGCCAGCAAGTCCTGTTGATGTCGCAGACCAGGTTGAGGCCATGTGTGCAGGTTACTCGAGTGGAGCTTGACTTGTGGATATGCATCAGTCCCATCAAGGCGGGGTCCGAGATTGCCTTGTATGCCAGACAGCGGCCACCTCTGAGGAATCTGTATGAAACAGAGTATAGGCATAGGGCTTTTAGCCTCTCTGTGTATGGTAGATTTTTGAGGCCCTGGATTCTGCTGGTGAGGAACCTCTGTGGTCTCTCCAGCTGCTGCATGTGCTTTGCGAGGTACATGCCGAGTGAGTCATTGTACTCAATAATGGGCCTTATAAGGGAAGAATACAGGGATGATATGACCTTATGAGGTGGGCCATGTAGAAAGCTTTCAATTTTCATGTACAATGGAAGCAACATGGTGGTCAAAAGTCAGGATGCTATCAATCTGGGTGCCCAAATCCCTTACGACCGACTGTGTGCTTAGAATGTTGTTATATAATTTGTGGGTAAATCTCTCTCCCCAAAGGGGATGATTATGCATTTTTTTTTTGTATTCAGCTTGAGGCCATGTTTCTGGCACCAGTCATTTGTTCGGGTGAGACCCTCTTGGAGGATGTCCACGTCACTAGGGGAATTGATGACAGCTCCCAACTTGCAGTCATCTGCAAACTTGGTCAGCCATAGTCCACTGGATTTTGCCTGTACCTCAGAAAATTATATCCCAAATAACAGAGGTCCCAAGACTGAACCTTGGGGTACGCCACTCGATACGAGTCTACTGCTTGAGGTGGCTTCCCCTATTTTGACTAGGTGGGTTCTATCAGTGAGCCAGTTGGCTACCCATCTGGTAACATACAGACTGATACCTAGTTAAGAGAGTTTATATCTATTATGACCAGGTCAAGGTAGATGGTGTGCATGGTCTTCCCCTCATCCATAGCTTTGGTGACTGTCTCAAAAAAGTTGACGAAATTTAACAGACATGACCTCCCTTTGACTAAGCCAAACTGTGTGGGATCTAGTGTTTAGAGGTTGCCAAGGTCCTTGTTAATGAGCTCTATGATAATCCGTTCCATGGCCTTGCAGATCAGGCTAGTTAGGCTGATAGGTCTATAATTTCCTGGATCAGTGGACACTCCACCTTTGTGTAAAGTGATGACAGTGGCTGTCCTCCACTCAGCTGAGACAAAATCAGTACTCAGGCTTTGGTTGACTAGGGTGCCTAATGGTGCTGCAAGTTCCTGCCCGAGTTCATGTAAGATGCAGCCTGGGATGTTATCAGGTCCCATGGAGGCTGTATTTTTTGCCCTTGAGAGAGCAGTGATGACCTGACCCCTAGACATAAGGGGAAGGGGGCAAGTATTGGGAATGTCCTGATTTACTGATGGGGGGGGGGCAGAGAGGTGAAATTTTCACTGAATCTGTCAGCCAGCAAGTTAGCTATATCTGTGGCATTTGTGTATGGTGTGTCCTTGACCATCAGTTATGAACAGATCTGGGTTCTACCTTTGAGATTACGGACATATGTGAAGAAGGCCTTATGATTGTCTCTAGTACATGTGGCCAATTTGAACTCAAAATTTGCTTTTGAGGTTTTCACTAGTGTTCTTATTTGCTTGTTTAGGCTAAGGAGAGATTGCTTCCAATTGGGTACCTGCTCCTTCTTGGTCCTGATCAGCAATTTTTTTTCTTTTGTTATAGAGTTTATTTATTGCAGATGTCCACTAGACAAGTTTACTCTTCCTTGCGGAGGATGATTTTGTCCTGTCAGGTATTCCTGATGCCATGCATCTATATAAATGTTCGTATAGTAATTTGGTATAGTTTTGGATACTGGTGCCAGTTCCTAGAGAGGGGGATGGGGCTGTGAAGCTGTTTATATCATTCCTCAGGAGCCTATAATCAGCTTTGGAGAATCCAAAATTCCAAACTTGGAAAGCTTTTTTCCTCTTTGTTAACCAAGCAATACCAACTATTTTGTCAGTAATCCAGGAGCACTGATTGCATTAAGCGATTTGCTCAGAAGTGTGCATGTGTGTGCGTGTGTGTGCATGTGTGTGCGTGTGTGTGCATGTGTGTGCGTGTGTGTGCGTGCGTGTGTGTGCGAGTGTGATTGGAAATGGTGAGAATCCAGCTCACATCAATAGGATGTAGCTCATCAGCAGTGCAAGACCAAATACGCTTAAGACTAGTTCAGGGAGGTATGTACCTAGCAAAAAAATAAAAAGTGAGGGTGGACTAGAGTTTGTAACTAAGAAGTACTAGAAATGACAGAAGTGGAAAGAAAACCTGTACAGGATTCATTTCACATGATGTAATGGTAAGCAGTCACCATAAGAGGGATTGGATATTTATATTGTATTGAGCCCTAGTACATTGATGGAGCATTCCATTGAGTTTGACAATTGGGAGGTAGCCTTGGATGAACTGAGGACAAGCCCCTCGCATCCCCAGGCAGTGGACTTCACCCCTGTGACCATTACTTAATCAAACCTTCTCTGAGGTCACATAACCACAGTCTAAGTTTGACCTTTATGTCAGGCTTTACAGTCTGTCTGCAAGGAGTCTATGGCTCTAGGTACCAAGAGCACCAATGAAGACTGACTGGCAGCTGTCACACATGGGCAGTATAATTACCAGTACATATTACCAATCTTAATTTTACTGAGGTAGTTACTCAAGAGTGCTGTTTCTAATACATTTAGTTTAAGTTCTTATGCTTCATTGTCCTCATCTTTTACTTGTTTTCTGCTCTATCCAACCCCCGAAAATATGAATAGTTCTCTTTAAATAATTTTACCAGATTCAAATGGATCTTAGTTTGCTTTAAGCTGTGATTTTCATTCAAGGACATCGGGAGGATTTGTTTTGTTGGTCTCACTTCAAGAGGATTTGTTGGTCTCACTTCAAGGAAGTCGGGAGGATCAAGGACTTTATGTAGAACCGAGGGTCAAGGACATCGGG
This sequence comes from Protopterus annectens, assembly GCF_019279795.1. NCBI lineage: Eukaryota > Metazoa > Chordata > Ceratodontiformes > Protopteridae > Protopterus > Protopterus annectens. The sequence goes on along the minus strand of NC_056747.1, from coordinate 481,537,910 downwards.
AGGATTTGTTGGTGTGACTTCGGGAGGATTTGTTGGTCCACTTCAAGGAAGTCGGGAGGATCAAGGACGTTATGTAGAACCGAGGGTTGGTGAGTAATATGAAGAGTGTGTGTGTGTGTGTGTGTGTGTGTGTGTGTGTGGTAGGTAGCATACCTCTCAACTGTCCAAATTTTGCAGAATGTCCAGATTTTTGCCCCATATTTTTTGTCTGTTCTTCATAAATTTTGTGATTTTCTAGAAAATCATTGAAGGCTAAAGTTGCTAAATAATGACAGACATTTGAGCATCAGACTTCATGTCCTTTAGAAAAATTCATACTAGCACAAATCCTGTTATTCTAGCAACTTTCTAAGTTCACGAGAACATTATTTAATATCTGTCCCTGTTTATTTTAGGCTTTGTCCATATTTCTTGCACTAAGAGGTAGGTAGGGGTGTGTGTGTGTGAATGAAACATACTAGTTGGTGGTAGCAGGTGGTTAGTAATTTACTCAAGCTCAAAACCTGTACCTTAGTTACAGAAAACAAAAGCATAAAGTCTCTACCCCAACTACCATGCTGCATTTTTCAAAGAACTGACATTTCAGGTTAATTTTCAATTCAAGGAACCGAGTTTGAGTGAATTTATATTGTATTACTGAAGAGGCATTATAGCGAATGCCTCTTCATCGACACTAAAAGAGCGAACCGTGAATTACGAGAATGGCCGTAGCTTGGCTGGGGAGGGGGGTAGCAGTTTGAGAGCTGTCAGTACAAATTTGAAAATCCTAGCTACACCCCTGCACGGCCTAACCCAACTCATCACTTCCCCCACAAGAATAGACAAGAGAACCAAACATCAATCCACTCTAGATTGGATACTCGTATCCCACCCATCACTGATATCCCTAGCAGGATGTCTACCAGACACCCTGAGTGACCACCAAGCCACATTCTTACTAAGGTCAAAATCACCACAACTGACTCAAATATCAAAGTGTCTAATTAGAAACAAAAAAACACTTTAACCACACCAACTTTATAAATGACCTAAAAATGTGCAACTGGACCTCTTGATGAAGCTCTATTATATTTCAATACTACCTTCTTAAACACCCTTAACCATCATGCCCCCTCCAGAACAACAAGAATTAAAACTAAATATGCCCCCTGGTTAACCCCAGGCACAAAATCACTCCTCAAAAAAAGTAATAAGGCCTGGACCAACTACCTCAACAGTAAATCCCAATTGAACAAACAAATATATGTTGAACTACGTAACAAAGCCAAAAAAATCGCCAAAACAGACAAAACATCTTATTACCAAAAGTTACAGGCTAAGCACAGGAACAACCCACAAAAATGTTGGGCAGCAATTAACTCTAGTCTACAACCAGGTAAAACAACTACCCCAACCCCAAAAATAGATGATAACCAAGAAGACATTCCCACTCAATTTAATAAATACTTTACAGAAACCATCCAGACCATTGCAAATGACCAACCCTATGACAACATCCTCCCCCCTGAAAATCCACCCCCACCCCAACTAACAATTGCCCCTCAGCTTCCAATCAAATCCATTGAAAAACTACTCTGCAAGCTCAAACCAATGTCTCTAGCTGCAGATAAATTACCTACTGAATATCTCCACCTGCCTGCAGAAGCCATATCCTGTCTCCATCCTAATTAACAGATCCATCTCCAAGTGTATAGTACCCAAGCTATGGAAAATATCACATATCATCCCTTTACATAAAGGGGGAACCTCCCTGGAACTCAATAACTACCGCCCTATAGCCATACTACCCCCTTTATCTAAAATTTGAGAGAGAGTAATACACAAGCAACTAATGAAATATCTCCTAGAAAATAATCTAAGAGCAACACAACAGCATGGCTTTAGACCCTTTCATAGCACGTCCACCGCACTAACAAAATTCACCAACATTGTCAATACTCACAGAAACAATGGACTCCCTTGTATCTGCCACCTCCCTTGACTTGTCCAAAGCATTCAATATGGTTAATCACAATAAAATCCTTCTTTCACTAGCAACTCTAAACCTTACCATCCCTGCCATCTCCTGATTCAAAAACTACCTAGAGGGAAGGAAACAAGCTGTTATGTGGAAAAACCAACTCTCCCCCTCCCTACCAGTCTCCCTGGGAGTACCCCGAGGCGCCATTCTGGGGCCACTTTTTTTTACCCTCTTCACCAATCAGCTCCCAAATAGTATTCCTAAAGCCTCAATAGTGCAATATGCAGATAATACCACCATATTATGCCCAGCCAAATCAATTGACATCCTTTACTCTCTAACACAAGAATGCTTTTCCCTAGCAGAAACTTGGATTACAAACCAAAGGCTCATTCTGAACCCAAGTAAAACAAAGCTAGTACTCTTTAGCTCCCTTAGAGCCACACCTCCCACTGATTCTTTCTTCATCTCCTCCTTTAACAATACCACAATCACGCCCACAAATCAAACCAAACTCTTAGGGGTTGAAATAAATAATCACCTTAGATCTGACCTACATATTTCTATAACCATAAAAAAGTACATAAAAAACTTGGCCTACTGTATCGCAATAAAAAGTTCTTCACTGACCACTCCAAAACTACAATAGCGAGGACTTACCTACTATCCACCCTACTTTATGCCTCCCCTGTGCTTACAAATCTCCACAAACCCGACCTAAACAAACTTGATAGTTGTTATAATAAGATAGCCAAATTTGCTACAACCTCTCCCATCAGAACACATCACTGTGAATGCCTAAAAAAAACTCAATTGGCTAGAACTACCACTACTACTACAACTCAATCAACTATCACTAGCCCACAAAATAATACATAACTCTGAAAACACCCCAGCCCTACAAAATCTTTTGCAACCCTATACAACCGTCAGGCCCTTGAGGTCTAGCACACAAAACCTCCTCAAAATAACCAAATATAACAATGAAGCTAGTAAGTCTGTCTACAGCCACTGTATAGCAAAAACCTGGAGCTCCTTCCTGCCCACATAACTGACAACAAATCCCCATCACAGTTCAAGAAACTTGTTAAAACTCACTTTTTGAATAATCGACTGTGCTCCTGTATCCCCCCGGCTAATGTCTCATCAGAACAATTCACCTAAATTAAGTAACTCTGCTAAGCCAACCATAGTACTGTACCCACTTAGGACTGTTAATCTACTGCTCATCCCATCTCTCCAGGAGTTAGGTTAAACTACCCCAGCAATGTTGTGCTTTCCATAAGCAACTAAAACCAAGAGAAGACATATTGTAAATCAATTTGTTATCCTTCTCATCTATAGTGAGCATCATCTGCTCTCTCAGAGCCTTATTCTACGTCTCTCTGCTTTTACTCTGATAGTAAATCTATCATGGGAATCCTAAGCAGGAATATCTTCTAAAATATAATATTATATTGTAGACAACGAATGTATCCTATCTGTTAGTTAATATGTATGTCAAAGTCTCTTCTACGGAAATTGTATCTCAGAAGTCTGTCTTTAAAACTATGTTTTGTGAAAAAAATTGTTCTCTTGGAGCTTTTCTCCCTGGGCCTCCACTGAAAATGGACTTGTAATCCAACTGGACTCTCCCGGTCAACAAATGTAAAATAAATAAATAAATGCTCAGTCCTCTGTGCATTGAATTTTACATCTAACATTCTGCTTATTATGCTTGTAGCAAACTAGTACAGTTTTAGAGAAAAACATATGTTTTCTTTCTTTTTTTTTCTTGTTTCTCAAATTAAAGTTGGGGGGGGTTATACATGTGCTAGCTTATGCGTCTGTGCCTGTGTGTGAGTGAGTGCATTGCACACCTATCTGTGTGAGTGCATGTGAAATGTGTATACTCATATCTGTCCATGTGTGTGTCTACATTTTTTTCTAGGCAGAGTGCTGTGTTTCAGGCAAGGACTGGAAAAAGAATTAGATGACAGATTGCATAATATACCAGGGCAGCCTTCAACTGTAAGTAGCCAGGAAGAAACAGAATACAATGCTAGTTCCTGAGCTTTTGTTAAAAATCAGGGTTTCAGTCTATTAGTCATGTAAGAAATTTTTGTACCACTTCAGTTTGTGTTCAGTAGTCACTCAGATCAGTGAGATATGAAGAGATCTTCTTGAGTAGATATCTTGCTCAGAATTAAAGAGCTACAGAAAATCATTCTCTGATTGTGGTTTGGAGCGTTCACACTGGTCAAATTGTACATTCTTTCCTGTTTTTAGATCATGAAAACTATTTTCATTTTATTTGTGTCACTTTCATCATTACTTTTGTAATAATTTCTGTAAAACATGCCACAATGATATTTATGGTAATAATTTAATACAGAAGCAGCTTGTATAGCACTTCATGGTATCAAATGAAAGCTTATTTAGTGCTAGAAAACTTCAAAACTACCACTATTTTGCAGGTATTTGTACTCCTCTAGCAACATGCAAAGATAGAGAAATATTATGCCATGTACTGGCCAGTTAATTCAATTGCTGAACAGCATTTCAATGTCCAACTCAGCCCATGGGTCAGAAATATCTTGTGACCTAAATGAGGCTCTTGGCAAGTGGGAAAGTGTGATTTTATTTTATGACAAACTGTGAATATAAGCCGTGTAAATATTTTTTTTTTACTTTATCAAGATGGAGTTGATGGATTTCTTGGCAACAAGTGAAAGCTGGAAAAATTCAAAACTTAATTGAGTGTCTACCAGCACTTTACAGATATTTATACTTCTTTCACAATAAAATATGTAAACATACATAAATATCATATTTATTCAGATATGCCAGGCACAGTCCAGTTAGCACAGACCGTGTTACCACACAGGTTGGCTATTGACCCACATGAGTACTCCGTATGTGGAAATTTCTTTTCATGACAAATTATATGCATGTGCCATAATTTCTGTTAACTACCTAACCCAGACACCATATTATATATATATATATATATATATATATTGATCTACTTCAGTAGATCGAACTTTCACTAGTTTGAACCACTTATGGCTGAGACCATATGTTCGAACTCTGAAAAGTTCGAACACTGACGTAAAAAACACATAACACCAAAAAACACAAAACTAAACGTCTATAGCAGGGGGGGCCTTTGCACCCCCACACCCCCCTTACTTAAATATACCAACTCCGAGATTGCACTACATTGTGGAAATGGGAAATCATCCCTTTCCACTCTGTACAGAGATGTCCATTCAGTCAGATCGGACTTTTACAAGTTCAAACATACGGTCTCGGCCATATGTGGTTTTATATATATATATATATATATATATATATATATATATATATATATATATATATATATATATATATACATATACGGATTCACTTTATAAGCTTGAAATCCTGAAATAACTAATTTCTGAATCTCAAGCCCATAAAGTAGAAAACCAAAACCACCGAACACTCAGAAGCACGAAATTCAAAATCGCGACTTCTGTACAACACACACGCCACACACATATTCAAACCTTCCTCCTCACAAACAAACACACAACCCAATCCTATCTACAAATAGGGGGGCAAGCCCCCCTGCCCCCACCCCCTTACTTAAATATACTAACTCCAAGGTCGCACTACATACACAAACACCCGGAACACCACCACACAAGCTACATCCCCCTTGCACACACACACCACAGTAACAAAACACACTAACACACACTACAGCCCCTACCCAAAACCCTTAAAACATAAACATTTAACTGAATCCATGAACACAGTGCAACACCAGAGCCACTAATTCAACATCTCCGAAATGTGAGATTTTGAATTTCACACTTCTGAGTGTTCAATGTTTTAGGCTTTCCACTTTATGGGCTCGAGATTCTGAAATTTGATATTTCAGGATTTCGAGCATATAAAGTGTTTCCATACACACACACACACACACACACACATATATATATATATATATATATATGTATATATGGATCTACCTGACTACATCGACAGTGCAAAACACCGACAACAACTTCACCGACACCAAATCATCGACAGTTCACAAACACGACACCCCATACACTCGACACATCATAACAACAAACAAAACAAATCCCCTGTCCAAAACCCACACACACAACACAAGCACACCAAAATCCTTACAAACCAACACTAACCCATACATACACAACTATCTACAACCCTAACCGAAACCCTAACCCTAAGGTCCGTCACTATCGCACACTCACCTAACCCAGCCCTAACCCTAACTCACTTAAGCGGGGCCTAACCCAAAAACTATCACTACTGCATCCTTACCTAACCCGCGCCCTAACCCTAACACACTTATCCCACCCCTATCGCTACAGACCGCCAACATCGCACACTTACCTTACTGCACGTTACCTAACCCGCCCTAACCCTAACTCACTTATCCCACCCCTATCCCTACACACCGTCAACATCGCACACTTACCTTACTCGCACCCTAACGTCCGTCACTACCGCATACTTACACATCCTTTCCCCATCTCAGTGTTCTCAGCGTCGGTGTCTTCCTCCGTCGGTCTTCTGCCTTGTCGATCTTCTGGCGCTTTGTCGGTGTTCTGACTTGTCGATCTAGTCAGGTAGATCCATATATATATATATATATATATATATATATATATATATATATATATATATATATATATATGGTGTTTCATGGTATCATATAAAAGATTACATAATATTCCAATAGTTGTCACTGATACCAGTTGCAGGCCTGCTACTACCAATTTACAGATATTTATACTTGTTTAGTAATTCCATGTGCATATATTCATAAATGTGTTATTTCTATAAACATCTCAATGTCCATTTGGAACCATTGTTGTTCAGCATTTCACATGCCCAGTTACTACAGATCATGAATAGTACCTCAAAATATGGGGTGCTAGGTACCAGGGAAAGTGGATATATGCTATATATTAATAACCAAAACAAGAAGTACCTAGGGAAAGACCAAGCCAGCACTATGGTAAAATCCGAAAATTTAATACACTTAAAACACGATACACTCAAACGTATACACTGAATTACAAAGCATTTTCGTCAACGTTCCATAGACTTCGTCAGATGCAGAACTGGAAAAACAAATCTCTTATATATAAACCCCTATTTCCTGATTGGCTGTATTAAATTTTCAGTTTTGCAGATATTTACATTTTCCTCTCCATTAAATATACATATACGAATACACATCATAATTATTCAAATATCTCAGAAATATGATGATACTTGCAAAATTGCTTTGCAGCAAATCAAAGATAACATCCGTATGAACAAATGTCACAATGAGAGTTGGGGTCTTTCTACTCTAGTTAGATGAGACCATGACTAGAGCACCAGTTATTAAAAAGAGCAAAACCTTGATGGATAATTACTGAATATAAGAGGGAGTTTATGATGAGTCATAGCTTGAAGATACATGTGAAATTACTTAACTAAAGGTCATTAACATTTGCTTTTCCTTTAGAGAAATAGATTCCAAAGATGATAGGGCATAGAACAAAACCTTGAGGAATTGTTACTAGTTTTATCTTTTCTGGGGAAGGAACCATATATCTGATCAAGTGTGTCCTATTTGATAGACGCCTGGCAAACTACAAAGGGGTTGAGATGTTGTTTAGCTAGGTTAGCTTATTTATGAAGCCATATCAGAAATGGTCCAGATGAGATGTGTGGATGGTCTGCCCTTCATCTAGGGATTAGATGACTTTTTCTAACATGAGGCAGTTGCTACAATGTCTTAGGATGCTTAAAGAGATTGATCTGCCAGATGAAACAAAATTAAGATGATACACTGAAACCACAAGATAAAGTTACTAGAGAAAGAAGACAAAAATCAATTAAGCAGTATTCAACAAATGGATAGGTTGACATTTATGTGATAACATAATGTGAACAGTGATCATTACCCATCCAGTGGCAGGAACTACCTCACAAATCCTAACCACAAGATTTTTTTTTATGACTAGATAGGAAGTAGAAGTTGGGATGAATGGTTGTGACCATAGTCAGAGGAAGGTAAGCTTCTAGTATCCTACTTCAAGTGAGATGTCAGACCAGCTTACTGACAATGGTTAATCCTGAAGATGACTAAAGCTCAAGTCAATGAACACTGCTAAGTGGCAGAGCTGATATTACAATATAATTTCTGGGAAATACCCCTAAAGGTCTTAAACATGCTGCTGTTCCAATCATATTGGGACCAGAAAGTCATTATCTTGAGAACTTCACAAGCTTTTCTGAAAAGCTAAATCCAAAGATGGGATTGATTCCTTCACCCTCCACTGGCTGTGTGACTCTAAGCAAGTCACATAACCAGATGGCACTCCTGGGGCGAGTCTGAAAAAGCTCCATGGAGTTCAATGCTGTAGCCCACTTAAAAAATTACTTTATTCATTTGTTTACCAGGTATGCTTACTGGACACAACTGCCCCTTTTCAGGTACAACCAGGGAGTAGTGCCTGGTTATTTATGTGATGATATGGGCTAGTGCCAGCATAGCTAGCTGGAGTTTTGTAAAGAATGATATCCTTTGAATATCAGACTTATGTGTACAAGATGCTTGTGTTACAAATGTACTTGAAATGTATGGCATTTGAATATCTGTACCGATGCTTATGTTACAAATGCATTAATACTGTCTGGCATTTGAATATCAAAATGTATTTGTAAAGTTGCTAGTGTTAAAAACTGTATCAACACTGCATCCTGCTGAACAGAAAGGAAATATACATGCATGTAGTAACTGACTAAATGTACATCTGTAACTGAGATTGCTGGAAGAACAGAGGTTATCCAGCTAGCTTACTTTTAAGAAAAATAAGCGAAATGTAAATGAGCTGTTAAGCCATTAAAATGCCATCCCACAGTGATGAATAGGTCTGGAGATGGTAAGTCTGGAAGTAGCCATTGTTTATTAGCTTCAGTAAAAAGTAGGGAAATGCTGAGATTGTTTCTTGGCCTCAGGCCTGCCATAAGCATTAGAAAAGCTATAGACATGCATTTTCTACATGCCTATGCTACATTCCACTCTCAACTTCAAAAGGAGATATTGCGGGAACCTAGAGTCAAGTGACAAGTTGAGGTCATTCTGCCAGCTTTGGAAATAATATTATTTAGATATCACAGGGAGTAATATCTGAGTATTGAGTAATATGTTTGGGAACTTGACTAGAAAGAGATATTTCATCTTGCCTTGCCCAAGTAATAAATTAGGGACTTGAACCTCAGCACAGAAATAAATAGAACTTGCTGGATGGACAGGTTCATAACCCAGAGGCTCCCTTCGCTCTGGAATAGAATTCCAGTTCATGTGAGGCAAAGCACCTCACTGAATCTCTTCAAGAAGAATCTCGATAGGTGGATGGGGGATCGTAGGTTTGTCCCAGGGATTACTCCCGTGTCACTATTAGACAGAGGCACAGTAAACGAAACCTCAAAGGGCACAGTATACTCAAATTAAGGGGTGGCGTAAGCCATACAGAATCGGGCTAGGCTTATAATTGCCTCAGGGCAGATAGCCTAGTATGAACCTATGAACCTAAGATGGGACGCAAACTGGCTCAAAGACAGAACCCACAAAGTCAGAGTTGCTGGAGCCATGTCAGACTCGAAACCGGTCACAAGTGGCGTCCCACAAGGTTCTGTCCTGGGACCTCTCTTGTTCGGTATTTACTTTTCTGAGGTACAGGCCAATGTGGGAGGACAATGGCTCACCAAGTTCACAGATGACTGCAAACTGGGTGCCATAATCGACTCTCCAGCTGACACAAACATCCTTCAAAAAGGTCTCGCAGAGATGGATAACTGGTGCCAGAGCCATGGTCTAAAGCTAAATGCCAAAAAGTGTATAGTCATACCCTTTGGCAAAAACAATGTGCCCACAAATTACCACATAGGTGGCAACCCATTAAGTACAGAGAAAGTAATTAGGGATCTGGGGACCAAAGTTGATAGCAATCTCTCCTTTGACAACCACATTGCCAAAGTGGTTAGAAAGACCTTCTACATAGCCCACCACATCATGAAAGGATTCACATCTAGATCAAGAGAGGTAATCGTGCCCCTTTATTCATCCCTCATCAGGCCCATCATAGAATAGAATGCCCCCTTTGGGATGTACCTTACCCGACACCTGCAGCAATTAGAAAGACCCCAAAAGTACCTCACCAGGAGGATCAAGGGACTCAAACAGATCCCATATGCTGCTCGGTTAAAAAAACTCCAGCTCTACTCAGTTGCATACCGCCTACTTCGAGGTGATCTATGCCTGACATATAAAGCTATGTCCAACCCAGAATTAATGGACATGCTCCACCTCAGTAAATCTAAATCCCTTAGAGCCACATGCTCGAGGGACTTGAACCTCGGCACAGAAATAAACAGAACATGCTGGAGGGACAGATTCATAACCCAGAGGCACCCTTCGCTCTGGAATAGAATTCCAATTCATGTTAGGCAGAGCACCTCACTGATGAGTGGATGGGGGATCGTAGGTTTGTCCCGGGGATTACTTCCGTGTCACTATTAGACAGAGGCACAGTAAACTAAACTTTAAAAAGGGCACAGTATACTCAAATCAAGGGGTGGCGTAAGCCAAACACAATCGGGCTAGGCTTATAAATGCCCCAGGGCCGATAGCCTAGTATGAACCTATGAACCTATGAAGGCAAGGTGGGGAACAAAAGGTGGGGGAGGCAGCAAGTCAGAATAACAGAATGCCAGTGGTAAGTTGTCTGGAGACAGCAGGGGCACCAAACTACCACCATAGTTTGTATCTTATCTTGGTGGATAGAAAACAGGTCACTGACAAGAGAGAAACAACCTCTGATATTAACAATGTGAAGCCTGCAGTGGGTAAAGAGGAGCAGTACTTGCTTGGGTAGTCCACTCTTGTCAGAGCTTAGGAGGGATCCCATTCTGAATGCCTTTAGCTAGGGTTCACCTTGACTGGGAGGGATGAATAGGAAGCAAGCAAGTAGGTGTCTTTGAGGATATCCCTGCAGATGCATTGATAGGAAAAAGATTTTGATAATGATGTACCTTGTGTACATGCAGCGACATGCAGTCAGACTTGGAGACAGGCATGTGGGTGTGGTAGCCTGAGGGAGACCCAGACAGACCACACCCCTGAAGCCAGGACTGGTGATGTGGCTAATTCAGGGAGCTACTCTGTAGCAGTGAACCTGAAGATGAGCCACAGCTGCTGGTAGGTACTGATGTTCCCTTAGACAGGGTGATTGCAAGGGAAGAGGTGAGTGGTAGTACCCAGGCCGACAGTGAGGTACTGTCATCAGAAGATACCAGACTTCTTGTGGAAGTGGAGCTGGGAAGGGGTGACAAAAATGGAGTTGAGACAGGCTCAGCTCTCAGACCCTACATTACAAGGCTTAAGGGAGATAGCTAGGGAGGCACCTGATTCTCAAGGAAAAGGAAAGTCCGTATACTGGAACAAAAGGTTACTGTATAAAGAGTGGAACCCTGAGGGAAGGCTAGAAGGTGAGCTAATACAGCAGTTGGTACTGCCCAGAGCCTACCATCTGGCACTTCTAGCCATAGCACATAACATTCTTTTTGCAGATCATATTGGCATAAAGTGTGCCAGGAGATGTATTATGCAGAACTTTTTTGGTCTGGGATTGCCAGGGATGTAACAGGGTACTGCAGGATCTGAGAGCAGTGCCAAAAAGTAGGCAAGGCAGGAGATAAGATGAAACCTTCTTTGATTCTTTGCCTGTGATTAAAGAGTCATTTCAGACAGTAGCTATGGATATTGTGGGGTCTCTATGTACCCCAAGTTCTACTGGGAAGAAGTATATCCTAGTGGTATTATATTATGCTACTAGATACCCTGAGGTGGTGCCTCTGTCCTCCATCGAAGCAGGCAAGGTGGCAAATGCTTTGCTAGAGATTTTTGGCAGGGTAGTTTTTCCAAAAGAAATACTGACTGACAGAGGTACCAATTTTGTGTAATACCTGCTGGCATGTCTGTGAGAGCACTGTGGGGTGAAGAACCTAAAGACCAACCCTAACACCACTAGACTAATGGTCTCCTGGGAAGGTTAAACTCTATGCTAAAGACCATTCTATGGGTACCTGCAGACCAGTTTAAGAGAGAGTGGGACAAATATTTGCCCCGTCTATCATTTGCATACAGGGATGTCCCCCAGAAATCTACAGGTTTTTCATCCTTTGAGTTGCTGTATGGACATAGGGTGAGGGAGGCCCTTAGAGTTGATTCATGATGAGTGGGAGGGTTAGTGTGAATTCCACATGGAGTCTGTTGTGGCATATGTCCTAAACCTCAGGTTAAGGCTAAGGTAGCTCATATGCTTGGCCCAGGAGAACCTGTCAGGAGCTCAACAGCAAAAAAGGTCTGGTATGACAGAAATGCTCAAGCCAGAGAATATGCTGTGGGACAGCAGATTATGGTGCTCATTCCACTCAGACACAATAAGCTGCAGGCAGCTTGAGAGGGACCCTTCTAAGTCATAAGGTAGGTCAGTGATGTTAACTACATGGTAGAACTGCTAGACAGATGGCAGGGGCACAAACTGTTCTATGTTAACAAGATGAAGCCTTACTATGATAGGGAGCCCGTGTGCTGAGTATTTGAAGTGGATGGCAGGAGGAGTCTGAAGGGGATCTGGTGACTGATGTCCTCACTGAAGCTTGGACTGATACCTCAATGGAAGGGGTAGCAATGTCCCAGCAGCTATCCCCTACCCAGGGTCAAGATATCTGAGCAGTATAACAGTAGCTTGGAGTCATGTTCACTGGGAAACCAGGGTGCACCCACCTAGTACAGCACCATGTGGATACAGAGCCCCAAAGGCCTATCAGGCAGACCCCTTACAGGGTACCTGAACAAGTCAGACAGACTCTGAGGGAGATGATATAAGAGATGTTGGAAATGGGAGTAATCCAGGAGTCCAGCAGTCCCTGGGCTTCCCCAGTGGTGCTGGTACCACAGAAGGATGGCAGCACCAGGTTCTGTATGAACTACAAAAGACTAAATAGTCACACAGAGTCAGATGCTTACCCCATGCCTAGGTCAGATGAAGCCTTAGAGAAGCTGGGTAGGGCTAAGTATTTGACCACTACTGATCTGACCAAGGGCTACTGGCAGGTGCTCTTGACTCCCAGTGCTAGAGAGAGAGGTCAGCCTTTGTGACTCCTTTCAGCTTATATGAGTTTACAAATATGCCCTTAGGCATGAAAAATGCCTCAGTGACTTTCCAGAGGCTGGTAGATCATATCCTGGCAGAAGCAGGAGCAGGAGATTGTGCCAGTGCTTACCTGCATGATATTGCCATCTACAGTCATTCCAGGCAAGAGCACCTTCACCATGTCAGGGAGGTGCTGGGCAGACTGCAAAGGGCAGGGTTGACCATTAAGCTCAGTAAGTGTCAGGTGGGTATGACAGAGGTCTTCTACCTGGGACATAGAGTGGAGGAGTGGTAAGATCAGACCAAAGTGGAGGAATGGTAAGATCAGGCCAGAACCTGCCAAAGTGGAAGCCATTCAGGCATGGCCTGCCTCATTACCAAAAGGCAGGTGAGGGCATTCTTAGGGACAGCAGGGTACTATAGAAAATGTGTCCCCAGTTATAGTACAATAGCGGCTACATCACAGACTCGGCAAGGAAAAACAAGCTAGATAAGGTACTGTGGACCCCAGGATCCTTGATTACTGGCCCAGTGTGGGGACGTCACAATGTAATTTGCTCAGAGTCACAGAACAGGTAAAGTGGAAGGAATCATAATCCAAAGCCTGGACTAGCTCCTTAAAATCTCAGAGCATTAATCTTCATTGCTAACTATCAGCACATTAGCATGAATATTAGTTGTATTTCTATCAGTATGTATACTGCTACTTAAGACACCAATATTGTGGAACAGAATTCTGGAGAAGTGAAACATTATCCATACTAAGAATATGATAATTAACCAGAGATCATGAATGCAGACTAAAAGACAATAACCCTTCCCCAGCTCTCCCCCACTATATGAAATATGCATTTGAAAAGCAGCCTGAAATACCCACTGGTGAGTACCCATCTCTTCTCGTGTATATGTTGCTGACTTTACCTTGATAAAATGTGTTATATCTGCATGTCTTACTGGGAATATTTAGAGCTACATAACAGAAGCATGTCAGTCTCATGTGAAGTGGAAACTACACAGAGAGCTTTTGTTAAAAAGAGAAATGTCATTTAAGTTTCACTGCCAAAGAACCGGTATAGCATCACCAATGAAGCATATGTGAAGTCACTCGAAAAAACACATACAAGTTTAATTGCTTTTTAACTAACTGAAGTAAGGAAATAGATCTATCAAATTAAGGTAATCGATTCCATAACTGAATCAACCTAGTCTGAAAATAATTACTTTTTCAATTTCAGGTTTGTTTAAGCCTGGAGAAATAGATTACCTTTATTTCTGGCATTATATTTCACTAGCTAATTCATGATTTATTGTCCTAAGAGAGAAAGAATTGTAGCTCGGAGGGCTTATGATGTGGACTTTTAAATGTGTGTCCTGTAGCTCTAGGTTTAATTCCCTTAGTCTCTACTTGAAAACAGAGTATTCACTTAAACAGACATTGCTTCCAGACTACATTTGGAAAGAAGCATTTCTGCTTATTGGACCTACCTGGTGAAAACTACTTATTTCTTGTACTATAATACAGAGAAGTAGGGTTACAGCTTTTTGATAACCACTGGGTGAGACTCATGAACATTGTGCTCAGTATAGCAAGGATGGTATCTACAAGAACAGCATACCAAAACTCGGTGTGACTCAAAGAGTGGTACAGGGTGAGGTTTGACCTTGTACCCTGATCCACCGTGAATCATACATAACCATGCATTAAGTACACATGCAAATTATGTCCCTACAGGATGGTATATGATTCAACAACACCACAGCAGCAGCATATGGGCTGATCTCTGTGGAGTAACTTATGATACTAAAACTATTCACCTACAAATGGTGCAGTGTTTGCAGTCACACTGACCCCCTTTCATTGTGATCAGCCTGCATACTAACAAACACACTAAACAAGATCAGTCACTCATTCACTCAGGCCCATACGACGACATACATTCAGAACCCACAAGCATAGTACTCTTACTCACACATATAAATCAAATTAGAAAAAACTCATATCATTCACTCATGACACAAACACATATACAAAGAGAACCCATAAACTCAAATGTCTCATCTTTAACAGAAATTCAGTTAAATTAATTCAGACAAAATTTCTTGAGCTTTAAAACCCAGAACAGTTACCAAATACATGCTCTACGTTTATTACATTGTCGTTTTTATTTTTATTCACACAGTTGGCCCTGTCCTCTTTTTAAAAATAATATACTGCTAGAAAACCAAATGCCTTCTCAATTTGCTGATGCTTTCCTCTATTGCTTTCTATCACGGGCACATAAGTTTTTACTATTGCATTCTTTGCTGCCACATCACCTGGTTTCTTTTCCACATTACCATCCTCAGAACTTCTGAAAAAATTATCTGCCATCTCACCCCATGAAACAGCAGAACTGTCACCTGGATCATCCTGCTCAATTACTTTTAACATATCATCATCCGCAAGTACTCCTGACGCCAGTTGTGTTATCTGCACTACTTGCATATTTCCTTCTCCACTGAGACAGCTTCATGCTGCTCATTTGTAAAATCCATCACACAGATATCATTTACATTCTGAAGCTCCATATCAAAAATATTTTTCTCAAAATTCTCACTTTCCACCTCCGAACTCTCCGTAACTTTTCTTTCCTCCTCCATGCTACTGCTTTGCTTAGGCCTCTTCCGTGTTGCTGTAGGAGCCTTCCAGCACCATCTAGCAACTCTAAAGTGTGGGGGTGGGGGGTTTCCCCAATGCTCTAGCCAAATGTCCCCTAGTTGTAGAAAAATCACCCCAGGTCACCTCTGAAAACAGGTTACTAGCTTAGTGGGATTAACCTGTTCGACAGAGGATAAATTAAAAAAAAAATAGAATTAATTCTACACTGGCATATATAACACATGCATGCATACACTTATACATATAGGTGTGTGTGTGTGTGTGTGTGTGTGTGTGTGTGTGTGTGTGTGTGTGTGTGTGTGTGTGTATACACATGCACACACACTAAGGTCCTCCAGACACTCTCCACAGAACTTTACATAAAACAAATATTTATATTTTATCTTTAGAAGAATGCTATATTGTTGGCTGCCAGACCAGAAATGTGGCCCTTGCCCTAGGATTCTGTAATGGAAATCAATTCCCACAAGCAGTATTTACAGGCTGATCAGAAGTATGGCAGGTGCCTGACATAATGAAAAGAGACTCCATTGACATCACTGATGTGTGTACCCAGAAACAAATTACACAAAGGCAGAGTGGGAAAAATACTTTGGCAGCCTGCATCCTCCTCACCTACTGCATAAGAACTGGTCTGTTGTTATAGTGACTCATTCTGTCATTCGTACATGCAGTAATGCATACAGCTGCTAACTTTCACCTCTGCTATGAATACCATAATGTGAAGGACAATACGGTCTCTTGTTTTAAGGGAGACCCTACCATTTATGCAGAGGGATTAATGCAATGTGAGCACAATAGAGTAAAACTGAAGCTATATAAAGCCCCAGAAAATCAACTGCCTACATCTCCTGCAAACAAGCAGCAGTTATTGCTATTGTAACCAGGATTATAGCTTATGAAACTCAAAAGTAAAATAAAAAAGAAAACAAGAGTTAAGTGCAATGTATATTATTTCATTATAAAGCTGTATGAAGGCATTGCCACAACATGTTTTTTTTCCTCATAGTTGCTTCAGTTCATCAGAAAGCTCAGAAGCCTTGGGGATGAAAAGCAGCAGAACAGTGGGAGCTGAATTAGCAGTCTCACAGGGCCAAAGATTAACATGCAAATAAACATCAGAGCTGCCAAACCGACACAACAGTAATCAAACTTAGAGCTTTTAACCAAAGCAAAATCAATAAGACATACATCAGCATACACCCAACAGCCTCAAGGGCCATCTGTGGACAAGCTGGTGACTGAAAAGGTCATACAGCAGACAGAATGCACTAGAGAAGTAACAAGTGTTAAATAATGTCATACCCATTCATTTCTAGTGAGATCAGATGGTACCTAATATAAAAAGTGTTTTGTTAATAATACTAATTTACATGTTACCTTCTGATTAACATGATATACTTTTTATTAACCTGTCAGAAAACAGGCATTAAAAGCTTAAGCTGCTTATGTAAAACAGCATGAAATTAACATTAGTCAGCTTAGCCCGTTGTCAATATTATGCTTAGTGCAAACAAGGGTGACACAGATCAGTATTTCATGCTTAAATAAACTGTAGCCATGAAAAATAAAAATAAAAATGTGGGTCACCAGAGTGAATACCCTGTAAATATTCCTACTTTTGAAGAGATAATATGCAAAATATCATAAATATTGTATAGTCTCTTACATATGACCACATGAATATACTTTTGTGATAACATGCTATTTACTCTGTAATGTCTAGCTTCTTTCTGAACTTTCAAATATTTTACACTATTGACTTTTTTTATATATTTTTTCCTTGTGTGTCTGTTTGGCGGGAACACTTTTGAATCTCAAATTCCTGAAAACTCGAACCTCATATGGTCAAGACCATATGATCGAGTTTTCAGAAACTCGAAAGTCCAAAGTGTTAAATAAAAACATTTTAATTTAATTAAATATAACGTTTCTGCAGGGGGGCAAGCCCCCCTGCACCCTCCCTACTTAAATATCCCATCCCCATGATCGCACTATAGCGAGGAAACGGGAAATCTCTCATTCTGTGCTTCTGCATACAGCACGGAATGGGAGATTTCCCTTTTTCCCACTCTAGCGCAATCTTGGAGTTGGTATATTTAAGTAGTGGGGGTATGGGGGGTGTAGGGTGGCTTGCCCCCCTGCAGAAATGATGTGTGAGTACTTTTTTTTTTATTTCACTTCGGAATTTCGAGTTTCTGAAAACTCGATCATATGGTCTCGACATATGAAGTTCGAATTTTCAGGAATTCGAGATTCTGAAGTGAAACCCTGTTTGGCATAAGTCATAAGTGAAAATGATCTTCAGATTACCTCACCTACTTTGATGACAAATGTAGCCAACTAACTAACTCAGAAAATGTTTCAATTTCGTTTCTGGTAAAGTATTTTAACTGCATAGCCATTTGTCTTGAACTTCTTCATTTTTGCTGTTCAGATTATATTTACACGGAGTGCATCCACTCTAACTGTAAAGAAATAATACAGAAATCTATTCAAAAGGTAGCTCATAAGTCATGTGTGTTTCAGGTGTTTGATTATTTTTGTTTGCTTGTTTACATAAGTTGTTGACCTTGTGGTCCCATTGACCCCATGACTCTTGCACTGGTTACAATTTTCATTATACAGGACATGTGGCAAGGCACTAGTTTCCTAAGCAGAAGTAAACAAGCAAGCAATAATGCCTGACATGGTGTGTGCTAATTAAGCAGTAACCAACAATATGGTGTGGTATATTGAAGATTTACCCACGGTTGGTGTGGTTTAATCACAAAGGCAAAGCCAAAGTGATTAAAATAAAGCCAGCTGTAGGTAAATCTTCAATATACCACAACCACAGAGTCACTTATTGCTATTATACAATGACATTATTTAAGAAAAAAAAATACTTACTTTTCTTAAATAATGTCTTTGTATAACAGTGCATTACTGTTCTTCTGCCGGTGGTGGCATACTGCTTCCTTGTGTTGATGTACTGCGCATGCGTATGGGACTTGCATTCCCATGCATATCCAGTACATCAATGCTTTGAAACGGAAGCAAAAGAAAGTCTCCATTGCTCCGTTTTTTTTTTTAAATTAAAAAAAAAAAGTTTTGAACACTTTATACCAACAGAAAAAAGTTTAGGCGACCGGACCTTTTTCCATTGGTATATTGTGGGATTTACAATGGGCACGCTGGCCAATCAGCTTGCATGTTTTGGAATATTAATGGGGGGGGGTCATTGTATAATGTGCAATTAATGCCCACCCAGGGGTGTTATGAGACCCCGACTCTGCAGTCGGAGGGCCTCTACACCCCTGGAGGGGCATTAATCACACATTAACACACACCCTGGGATGGCATTATTGTGCTTAGAGAATGGGCTCTCTGTAATCTGTTGTGCTTTTCTTGCTTATTAATTTTTTAAGTACTATAATATATTTTTGTAAGCCACGGTGGTGCAGCGGTTAGCGTTGTCGCCTCACAGCAAGAGGTTCTCCCATTCGATTCTCGGCTGGAGTGCCATCTGTGTGGAGTCTGCATGTCCTCCCTGTGGTCGAGTGATGTTTAAAGACATGCAGGCAGGTGCGTGCGTGCGTGAATGGGTGTGCCTTCTTTGAAGGTTGGGCATTGGGCAGGCAACTCGGTACCATAAAAAATCCACTGCCAATTATTAGCGGACCGCAGTTCCACTGTGGCGACCCCTAACCGGGAAAAGCCAAAAGACAGCATTATATTTTATATATTTTTAATGTAAAATAGTTCCTCCACCTAATGTTTCAAACTTGCTGTAGTATATGTTAATGGTGTTGGAGGAAGCATTTTACATCAAATATATATAAAAATAATATAGTTCTTAAAAAAATAAGAAAGTAAAACACAATTTTACACATAGCCCATTCTCTCTCCCATACAGTCTCTTCTGCTTTCACACACACACACATTTACACACACACAGTCTCCTCTGCTTTCATACACGCATTCAGTCACACAAGATCGCTCTCACACACCCACAGGCTCCTCTGCTTTCATACTTGCATTCACTTACACAGGATCACTCTCACTCTCTCGAACACACACACACACACACACACACACACACACACACACACACACACACACACACACACACACACTCTCTCTCTTTTTTTTTTCTGTTTTACATTTTAAACAGCAGAAAAAATGTTCATCCTCCAAGTAGGGTTATAATGTACAATTTGTCCATTCTCTAAGAATGCTGTAATTTACATGGTACAATATACACATTAAGATGCTGTATTCACAGGTGCACAAACAAAAAATCAGAGGCACAAGTTTGATAATGCTCATGGGAAATCTGAGGTGTAGTTACATGGTCCGAAAGTGTGTTCAAAAGTGCATAATACTAAAATATTACATTTCAAGTTCATAAAGGATATAAAATACAAATTGGTGGTAATACAAGATACATGCAATTATAAGGTACTAATGTTGGACCACACTGAGGCTACTTCTAGGTTTTCAAGTTGAATTATATTTATTAATTAATTATTGAGAACAACAAAGACTGCAAATGTAATCTAGTGCACGCAGTTAAGCAAGGTACACAACAGATGTGTCAAACTCCTTTAACTTAGAGATCATCTAGCATAAAGCTCAGTGCTAAGGAGTCAAACACATTACTGCATTCTTATGCAAACAGAACTAAACAAATACTTTGTAGTTGTCTTTAGAATCAGTGGAGATTTTGTTTTCGTAACTAGCTTTGGAGGATTTTATGAGGGATATCAGCTTCTTACTGAGGCTGACCACGGAGTTCCTCCAATCATGGGATTTTACTCTTTTTTGCAACAGTTTCTTTCTTCTGCTGTAGAGTTTGTTTATGGCAGGGGACCATCAGATTGGCTTCCTTTTTTTGGAGGATAGCATCTTGGTTCTGTTAGAGATTGCATAATCCATGCACTCATGTAAGTGCTTATAAAGTGTATTTGTATAGGATTCAGAAGTCGTACCTCTATTTTCTGCCAGCATGGGTGTCGTGAAGTTTGCCACTTCTGTCTTAAAAAATGTGAAGTTGGCTTTGGAGAAATTTTTTACAGTGGTTTCCCTAATGGATTGTGGGGGTGGGATGTGAATGTCTTGGGTGATTAGCTTATGGTCGGATCTGACTAATGAGGAATTGACCTCTGGTGTGGAACACTATTTGCCCATGTTGGTAATGACCAGGTCTAGGATATTGTTGCCCCTACTGGGGGTGTGGATACGTTGATCCAAGGAGTTGGAATTTATGAATTCCAGAAAACGTTGAGCACAAGAGTTGGTATATGAGTAGTTTTCCCAGTTAATGGTGGGGTAGTTGAAATTGCCCATTATTTGGGTGTTAGATTCTACCGTAATATTTTCCAGTGTATCAAGAAATGAGGAGTGGAAATCCTGGGGCATGGTGTGGAATCTGTAGCAAGCTACAATTTGGATTGTGGTCTTGCCCAGAGTTAGCTGCACTTGGATAATCTTGGATGCATTATGCTGAGCAACTAGCATGGAGGTGTGGATATCCTTAATGAATATGGGCACGCCTCCGCCTTTAGTGTTTTAGTCCAGGTTAGGTGGCCGAAAGGTGTGGTATGAATTATAACCTGGTAATGCAGAGGTGCTCTCTGGAGCCTTGAACCAGGTCTCTGTCACTGCACAGATGTCGATGTTGTCCATTTTAAGGAGTGCCTTGAGTGAGTGCATTTTGAGGTTTAGACTTCTAGCATTAAGTAGCATTACCTTCAGATTTTGCTTGCTTGTACCTGTTACGGTGGTGAATTTTTCATTTGAACCTTGCCTAAAAAAGGCACTATAGGGGTGGCAAGAGACTTAGCCAGTATCCGGAATCCCAAGGGTGACAGGTGCAGGCCATCTCTGGCAAAGTATTGTGGTTTGTCGATCATGTCATCCCAGGCAGACAGATACTGGATCCCCTTAGAATGACACCAGAAGCTTAGACAATTGTTGAAATC
This sequence comes from Protopterus annectens, assembly GCF_019279795.1. Lineage (NCBI taxonomy): Eukaryota > Metazoa > Chordata > Ceratodontiformes > Protopteridae > Protopterus > Protopterus annectens. Next base: position 481,516,106 of record NC_056747.1, on the reverse strand, counting down.
AGTCATTTTGTCCTTGTACTGTGGTATCATTCTGGGTGATGGCAGGATGCTACTCAGGGCTAGGGTCATACCTGCATGGGCTACAAGACCGGACAGCTCCTACATGTCTCTCTTCATGTAGTCCAGGGAGGTACGTCTCAGGTCATTCACACCAACATGTACAATGGCAGAGTCATATCTGTACTTGTTCTGGAGTGACCTGAGTGCATGCATTATGTGGCAGATCCTGGCACCTGACAGGCAGCTGACAGTAACTTTCTCCTTGTTTAGCCTGGTGAGTGGAACATCAGTGTGCCTGACTGTACGTTGTTATGCCTTATCGGCTGTGGTTGAGTGGCACACTGAGTTTGTGGGCTATGTGTCATTTGGGTTGTGTTGGGGGGGTGGAGGTTGCTTGCATTTCTGCTTTGGAGGTCCCTGTTGCTTGGGTAGATTTTTATTGAGAGCCTCCGCGAATGTAGATATGTGTTATGTGTTTCTGTGTGTGTGTTTTGGTGGTGTAGGTTTTGAGGGACTATGTGGTGTGGTGAAACTGTTTACCTTCTCCTCTTGACTGTCTAGTCCAGTCTTGAGTGAAGAGAGCTTGGCTTCCAGTTTGGCTATATAAGTGCATCTCTCACAGGTTGTAGTGTTGGGTGGTAGGAGGAGAGGGTTGTCTGTGTACATGAGGCAATTGCTGCATTGACTCAATATGCCCAGATTCATCAGGTAGACAGGAGAAAATACCGGGAGCTGACCCTTAGACATGCCTGGATACGTGCTTATTTATTAATTATTAAAAACTGTTTTTCAGGCTACTTTTCTACTGCTACTAGAATAGCAGTTGAAGTCTTCTTTATATCAAAACACAAGTTAGTTAGCTAACAGTGAAAAAGTATCTGAAACAAACAAAACAACTAGCTATAATACATAATTCTCTCTCTCTTAAGCCTAACTGTGCATATCCCAGCTCAGATAGACCAGGCTATCTATCTACTGTCACTACAATTACATTCCCAGTCCATTTAAAAGTAAAACACACTTTAAAAAGTGAAAAGAACAGAAACAAATCTAACAGCTAGTTTCAAGCAATGACAAAGAGTTTAAAGGCAACCAAGCCAGCAATCAGGAACACGCACTTAAAGGTGATTTCAAAACACGCTAACAGTCTAAGGGGAGAGTCTTCCCACTTTCATCTGTCAGTACTCAATAAGATGACCAGATGAGATAAGACTGATAGGAGCTTAAAGAGTGAGGTATACAGAAAATGACACTGGGAAGAGCCTCCAAGGACAAATACACAGTAGGGGCTGTGCAGCTGAAAAGCCTCCAATTTTATAAGTGCAACAGGAGACGGGTGGGTGGGGAACAAAGCCAGAAGAGAAGGAGAGTACAAATGCGATAAAATGAAATCCCACTCAAAGCACATTTAAACACCTAATCTCAACAAAGAAAACACCTGAAAAGTACCACAACTATAAAATGCCTTCAGTTAATAGCTTTAACTTCAGATCTAAAACAAACGCAGAAAGAAAAGACACAAAACTTATTAAATGATAAGTTAAGTGCAGTATTTTAAATGTAGTTTAAATGTACTTCATGGGATTCAAAATGTAGTCTCTGCTATAGATTATGAATCTAAGGGGAAACAGTTGCTTGAATTCCTGCTAGCCCTGGCCCCTGTAGCTCTGGCAGGTGAGAGGGCTGAAACTGTCTTGTTAAATAGATCTGCTTTCTCCCCAGTGAGTTAATGAGTTCAGCTGCCTACTGTGGCACAGCAGTTAGTGTGGCAGGAGATATGGGGGGTAGTTGATACTGCAATGGCTCACTGGGTAGTCTCCAAACAGCAGGTGATCTTGAGTGTCAGATGCTAGTCATCAGGCCAACATAATTAGATATTGCCTGCTACTATCTGAAGTATCTTCTGGGACTTACCGATATGTTGTAGTTTGTGATGCTTGGCACCATTCTGTTCTAGCATACACTGACTCATGCTACCTCTTGCAATCAAGTATCACAAGATCTGCAGTAGCCAACAATTGTTCAATACCTTGTTCTACAACTTGCTGCTCTGTGTTGTGCTTTAGTGCACTTTCAGCTCTTCAGCCTTGATCTGGCCATATAAGTTGCACCCTAAATAAATTAGTGTATGACAATCATTTTTTTACCCACAAAATGGTTTAGTTTGGACTTAAGCATCTTCATTGGCTGTCTCTGGCAGATCCATTGCCCAACACTTTTTTCAGTAAACGATTTAAAGGAAAACTCCATCTTAGAACTCAATTTTTTTAATTGTATCTTTGTTTCTCAAGTTATTTTAATCCCTCAAAATCACTCCATTTGCTTATTTTACAATTTTAATGTGTTTCCCACAAAATGGCAGCTGATGGGGCCTGCCTTGGTAATATGATCTTGTTTTCTTGCTCTAATTCCTTCTTCCCAGAATACATTTCAAATCCTCTTTATATGAGTCATGCTAGACATAAGTGGTGGTGTTTTCTCATGCCATTAAGATAGAATGGCAGGAATGTGAAGCACTGTCATCTAACACACGTTCTGTAACAAAGCTGCTTCTATGTTTCCTTGATTGAGTCTCATTTATGTATCTGTCAAAGCTTGTTCTATGTTATAAATAGCCATTAGCTACTTCAAGCAAAAGAAAGTAAGAAACTAGCTGATTTTAGTAATGGCCTTCTTTTGTAGTTCTAAACAAATTGATAGACCTTCACCTACACTCTCATCCTGGGGAGTAAAAACTCTCAGTACAGTAAATAATCCTTGCTGTATCATGTACAGCTGATGACTGCTACTGGAAAGTACTCCAAAGTAAGTCTGTCTGCTTCTTCCCAATGTCTTCAGTGGGAAGATTTTCTCTCTCTCATGAGTGATACAGAATTAAAATGTGCTTTACTAGTTCCTTAATTATTTCTGTCATGTTCACCCCCTTTTTATCATTTTTATTTATTTATAATTTGCTAACCAGCATACCTCTGAACTGCACAGATTTTTGCCTCATATTTTGATCTGTTTTTCATGAAATTGTAGTTTTCTGTCAAATAAGTGGCAAATGATTAAAGATTGAAGTTAGAAAATAATGACATACATTTGTGTTTCAGACTTCATATCCTTCAGAAAATTCATGTTAATGCAAAAAAATGTTATCCTATCAACTTTTTAAGTTTATATGATAAATATTTAAAGTCTGTCCCTACTTTTGGGCCTTTGTCCTACTTTTATTTATGGCTTTGTCCAGATTTCTTGCTCTGAGAGTTTGAGATGTATGTTAACCAGGAAAGTAAACTGGTCCCAAGACTCTCTTCAGCCCTGACCTGGGCTGCATTGACAAAGATGATAATAAGAAATAAATGCACTTAGCAATCCAAAGAAAAATAAACACTGGCATAAAGACACTTGACAAAGATTACATGTACAAAAATAGCCAAGGTGATTAAAAACACTTACTAGACTGTATACATTAATAATGCTTAAACTCTTCTATGTTAGCTTCATTATAATAGCAAACTGTCTACACCCATACTAGACAACTCACAGTAATGTAAGATGTTACTTAAATGACTAGGAATCTGCAAGTGAATGTTTTATGGATTCACAAAAGAAAAGGATGGGGGATAATTATAATTGTAGTATAAAACCACCAAAAATAAAACTTGTAAAACAAAGTATAAATAATAAAAACAAGTATAAAAGGCAGAGTTTCCTTTAATTAGCATAAACATAACAGGGTAAGTGCTTTCGTGGATAAACCACTTCATCAGACCAAGACAAAATGCAATCAAACAACATAGCATCTTATACTATTATGTCTGATAATAAACAGATGGACAAAATACTGTAAAAAAAATCTCCCAGTATCTACCTGTCCTATTCAAGTAACATAGCAGAAATATGTGATGTGATTAGAAAGCACTGGCACATTTTAACAACAGAGCAAGAAGTCAATAGTGTTTTAGGTTCTAGACATTTGTTTATTTCAGGAATAGGACTTCTTGAAGAATCAGTTGTGCTATGGGAACAAAGTTAAAGTGCATGTGGGTAGAAAAGGCACATGCAGAAGCTGCAACTTCTGCAAAGTGATGCCAATAATGAGTTTATTCACCCAATTACAAGTAAAAAGTATGAGTTTAATGTGCAAGCCACTTTTAAGTCCAGACACTTAATGTACTTAGCACAATGTTCAGTGTGCTTGAAATTTTATATAGGAAAAACAAATCGTACACTGACAAAGAATGAGGGGACATGTCAGAGATATGCAACAATTGAATGTAAAATATTCCCTAGCTCAACATATTTTGCAAACATCCAACATACATAAATTTACAATCAGGGTAGTGGAAATTATAATAGATACAGGGAGGTTAGAAGAGATTATTAATACTACAGAAGATAGGGAATTAAAGTGGATACTGAACTTACAAGCTGATAAAGAAGGTGGATTGAATTACAGGGTCTCCAAGACCCAGACTGTAGAAAAGGAGGGCACAAATGGTAGTTATTTGAAACAGCAACATGTGATATGTATAGTATCTATTTGTAAAGTAATTAAGTAATTTGTTGATACATTGCAGTATAAGATGCTGTGTTGTTTGATCGTATTTTGTCTTGGTCTGATGAAGTGGTTTATCCACATAAGTGCTTACCCTGCTACGTTTATGCTAATTAAAGAAATCTCTGCCTTTTATACTTGTTGTTATTATTTATAACTATAATTGTATTACTTTTATTGTCCTAAGATAGTATGAAAACATACTAAACCTATAAATTTTGGAATGAAATAACCTTTAAAGTGGAGTCCAATATGAGGTAAGGTGAAAAAGATTTGAGATAAGTAGAAAGCAGGAAAAAGGAGGCTGATTGGGATTTTTTGTGAGGTTTCTGTTTCCTAGTCAGGTAGCATAGTCTGGATAGAGGCCTGTTGTTATCAAGGCCTGGTTGTTTTGTTTGTTGAGTTTCATGTGTTTCTGGCAGCCATATTTGCTGATAGTGTCTTGTCTTCTCAGTTAGTGAGAGTAACAGGGTTGTCTGACCTCCTCTACCATGAGTGACTGGTTGAAAGAGCAGGGAATAGCAGTAGTAATTTGAGCTTCTAGATTCTTCTATCTTTTCTGGTATTTAAACCTTGTGTCTGCAGGGGCTGTGCTTGTTTCTACCAGGCTGTGGAGTGGTGATTCATCACTGTGACAAAGCAGAAATTCCCTAAGATTCTAAGAGCAGAAGGAGTTTTTTCTTACATTTATTGCATTGAATTGCACTTCTTAATGCTTATAATTAAGCTATACAGCTAATCTACTACATTTTGCACTGTTATAAAACTTTTTTGACTGTTTCACTGCATTTGTGTACTGCTTTAACTGTACTTTTCATTGCTAGATAGTGTTTCATTACTGTATTTGCATTTTTATTGAATTAACTGTAAACTGCTTTTTCATACTGAGAGTTCTATTTACTGTTTGTGAGTAGCTAGTAGCTGTAGTATAGTTTCCCACCCTCCCTGTTGGTGTCTTGTTGTTGTACTTGGTGGCTTTGCAGTTGCTCACCCATACTGTAAATTTGATCTGGGACACTCCTCCCAGTCTAGAATCATTAGCTCATTCTACCTAATACAGAGAGAACATTTGAGAAGGCTAACCCACTTGGTTACTTAACCTTGAATTATCTTCTGTTCCTCCTTTCTCCCTTTCCACTTCACTAAAAAAAACACTTTGCTAGAATCTACCATTGCTATAATCTCCTTGTGTTCTGACTGTGTGTGCTTCTCAAAGAATCTGGAAATATAGATAAGTATATATTTGGCACTTTTTAACTGTTCAGAGTTTTGCACTGTCTTAATTTTTGCTTGACTGAATTATTTATATATTTGCCAGCACTGTTTTCTAATACTCTAAGTGCCACCATTTTTATTTTCTCCTAATTTACTTCTTTCTGCACATGTTTTTAGTATTTTTTTTAATTTAATTGCACTTATTTAAACTATATTTGCTTTAATATTGCTACACACTCAAGTGTGATAATTTGCACTGCATTTGAATTGTTTTTACTGCTGTTTTAGCTGCTTTTCTGTAAAAAAAAAACGTTCTAAGCTTGTTTCCCACCTTTTATTGTAACTAGTCTATTCCAGATACAGATTTGCTATAGCCAAGACTGTTTGTAAGCTTCTGAACCCCCCAATCCGTTCTGTGTTGGAGGGAAGCCTTCTAGCTTATCAGTGGGAGTGGTAAGCACTAGGTAGCCTATCTACCACAAGAGGAGTGGTTTCTTGCCCAGGCATTGTAGTTTATTGAATGTTTGGGCATTTTTTTCCATCCCTTTCAACGTTCTGGTTTAAAAGCATGGGTTTGCCCTTGTTTAGGCTTGGCTCAGTAGCGCCAAGCTCAGGTAAACTATTACTGGTAAAAAACAAAAACTGCAAATGAAAAAGAATAAGGAACAAACCACAATGGATCCAATAATAAAAGTTAGTGCTTTCATTTACTGAAATTAGCAAACTTCTTCAGACAAAGATAAGAAAAAATAAGTACACTTATATAAACTTTCAAATCATGACATCATTTCCTTCTTACAAAAACCAAGCCTCAGTTTAAAGTACTAAGCCACCTGCATGGTAAACAATAAATTGATACAATCAATTCAAGAAATACAAGTATATAAATATATTGAAGTAATACATAAATCAAGTCATACGTATAAATGTATATAAATACATGTAAGCATCTAAATATATTTAAAGAAATAAAAACATATAATAATATATATATCTCATTTTAATATGTTGTTATAAGGAAGACATATTATATATATATATATATATATATATATATATATATATATATATATATATATATAAATGTATATGTGACCTTATCTCATCAAAGCCCTCAATTTCAAGATGCTTTTAATAGAAACTGAATCATTCAAGCTAAAGCATTCAGTTTCAATTGCCAAATATGTTCTTTCTCATCTAGCTTCAAATCTATTGGTCCACCCCTAATGTTGTCAAATGTTTTTTCAATAACTAGAAACCTAAATGTGTGGTTAGGGAAAGCATTAATGTGTCTAGCCAATGTACTATTCAAGTTCATTTTATCAATTGCATACATATGCTCATAGATTCTGTTTTTGAGGGGTCTTTCGGCTTTGCCCACATAAAAGGCAGGGCATTTCAAACATAAACTCAAATAAACAACCCCCCTTGTGTTGCAATTGAATTTACCTTTGATATGATACTTTTTACCATTTGTAACAAAAAAAGTAACAACATTAATATATTTGCACCAACGGCAAGACTCACATTTAAACATGCCACAATGTGGTAAGTGGCATTTTAAGGTGCCGTTTTCAAAAAGGGCTTTCAAATTCCTACCTTTTCTGAATACCACAAAAGGAGAATCACCTACATGATTTCTAATCGATATATCATCCAACAGAAAAAAAAAAATTTTAAAAAATAATTGATTTCAATAAAGGGGCATCAATAGAAAAAGTGGTAATAAAACTCAATCTAGCTATATCAGCATCAGGGGGAACATACAACTGGTTAGAGTCAGATGTAATACCATTTGGGCCTGTTGTCAATTCATTACAGTTAACACCTACAAGGTCTATATGTGTGTTCAAATATCTGTCATCTGATTCAACAATACTGAAACTGTCATTTACAATCAATAAAGGTTTAAAAAAACATTCAATCTTTTAGAGGAGACTTCGACAATGAGGTCATCCACTAATTTAATGGGGTATCCACACTTAATAAACATTTCCTCCAATAAATTGCATCCATCCATAAAATCACATTCCAAAGAAACCATCCTTGCAGCCCATACAAGTTGGCCCTTAATGACCCCTCTCTTCTGGGAGAATGGATGGCAACTGGAAAATGAAGAAATGCATTTGAATAAGTAGGTTTTCTGAAAATTTTTGAAATATACTTATTCAAAAAAAAAATGTAATCAACTCAACATCAAGAAAAGAAATTCTATCAGTCTTGAATTCCCATGTGAATTCTAAACAATTGGCGAATTTAGTAATATGCTCAACAAATAATTCAGCTGAAGATTTATCCCCTTGCCAAAGTATAAAAATGTCGTCCAAATAACGAGTGCACCATGCGGCCCTTTCTTGGAAAACTAAATCCTTAAAAAGGAATTGTTTCTCCCAATAAGCCATCATGGTGTTTGCAAACGTGGCCCCACAGGGAGAGCCCATGGCAACACCCGATTTTTATAAATAAAAATCCTTATTAAATAAAAATAGTTGTTATTTCAAACCAACTCCAACAAATAAATCACCAAATCAATACAGGAACCATCAAAACTTTGTTCCAGCAAAAAATCCCTAATCCACTCACAACCGATGTCCTGAGGAATTATAGTATATAAGTCACGAACATCAATTGTGAGGAAATTAAGATTCTCAGAAAATGGAAGGTCATTCATAGCCCCTAAAAATGCCCACGAATCTTTACAAATCTGGGTTTCATTTTTCAGAGCTTCCTTAAGCTTAGCATCTACATATTTGGCACAACCGTATGTCATACATTGCCTTCCGTCAATGACTGGACGAAAAGGGGGTTTATCCAAATTTTTATGGATTTTGGGTAAGCCAAACAAAGTAGGGGTCAGTGGGTGGGAAATGGAAAGAAAATTAAATAGGTCCACATCAATGCGTCCATCAATAAATAAATCATTAATAAAGCCTTTAATTCGTTGGTACGCCCCATTCATTTCATTAAGAGAAACTTTAACATAGGCCTCATTTGCCAAAAGTGAACACATACTGTTGTTGTAATCCTCATTATCCATAAAATACAACCCACCCCCCTTGTCAGGTTTAATGACACAAATGTTAGCAAACCTCACATCTTCTGACACATCCATCTCTGGTCGAGACACGTTGTCTGTATTTCTTGAATTGATTGTATCAATTTATTTTTTACCATGCAGGTGGCTTAGAACTTTAAATTGAGGCTTGGTTTTTGTAAGAAGGAAATGATGTCATGATTTGAAAGTTTATATAAGTGTACTTATTTTTTCTTATCTTTGACTGAAGAAGTTTGCTAATTTCAGTAAACGAAAGCACTAACTTTTATTATTGGATCCAGTGTGGTTTGTTCCTTATTCTTTTTTGTTTGAAACTATTACTGGTGCCAGAAAGTCTGCTCTTCAGTTTTTCCCTTAGATCTTGCTAGTTCTTTCTCTCTTGCACTTCAAATAGCCTAATTGCTTTGCTCTTCAACAGGTTTTTGTAGCAATTATTATAGCAAACCTAACAGCCATCAGCACTAGTCGTTCTTCACGGAAATAGCTCTAGTACTTAGTAGTTATGACCACTCCTCCTGGCATGATTAAAGGGCAGTTCCCTGTGCTTTCTCCTATTAACCTGGTGCACTTGGGCATTCTGAGGCAGTTGAGCAACTGCCTCATGTACACAGACAACCCTCTCCTCTTACCTCCCAAAACTCAGACTTGTGAGAGATGCACTTATATCACCATATTGGAAGCAATGCACTCTCCAGCCAAGACCGGGCTAGCTGGTTATGAGGAGAAGGTCAACACCTGCACCACACCACATGGAACACACAGCTCTACAGAAAAAGACATTATGTACTCACCATAACGTTCCATCTGAGTAGGTAACTTCATTTGTCAGCAGCCTGTGGATATCGGATCCGAGCCGGCAGCTTTCCAAGCTAAAAGATAGGAGCTCTCAGCTCCTCCCCCTTACCCATAACACCCTGCTACCTCCCTCCAGTCCTCAGATCGAGTTTGCCAATTATGCACCCAAAAAAAAACAATCTAAGACACTCGAAAGAGGAACACTAACTTGATGCATGACAAAGGGAAACCTTCCGTCATAGATATAACCATGAAACAGGCTAGGGGGAAGGAGGGGGGGTTGGTTGCTGACAAATGAAGTTACCTACTCAGATGGAACATTATGGTGAGTACATAACTTCTTTATCTGAAGTAGTTAACTTCATTTGATCAGCAACTTGTGGGACAGAGTCCCCAGCAACCAAAAACCTTGGGCGGTCCTCAAGGAAGGATATTCCGGAGAACTGTGGAGCCAAATCCTGCCCTACTTATGGATATCAGATCCAACTTATAATGAGAAATGATGGTATGAGAAGAGGACCAAGTAGCCGCTGAGCAGATGTCATCTAGATGAACTTTTGACCAGAATGCTGCGGAAGTAGCCATAGAACGGGTAGAATGGGCATGAACCCCCAAGGGTTCAGACCGGCCGGAAGAAAAATAATGATGCACTATGCAGTGGGATATCCATCTAGCTAAGGTAGCTTTCGTAATAGGCTTTCCCAAAGATGGCTTAGCGAAAGACACAAAGAGCTGATACGATTTCCGAGTAGTCGCTGTCCTGTGCAAGTAAAAATGCAATTGTCTGTGGACATCCAATAAGTGCAACCTGTATTCCCCTTTGTTCTGAAAGTTGGGGAAGAAAACAGGCAAGTTAATGGTTTGGTTGATATTGGATTCGGAGGCCACCTTAGGCAAGAATGAAGGGTTAGTCCTGAGAGACACTCTGTCCTTATGGAAGACCAGATACGGAGGTTTCATACAAAGGGCTTAAAGTTCAGATACCCTTCTGGCTGAACTAATTGCAATCAGGAAGGCCATTTTCCAAGATAAGAATTTTAACTCAACTGAAGCTGCCAGTTCAAAGGGTGGGCCCATCAGTGCCTGAAGAACCAAGGTTAAGTCCCATGGGAGAACCGCATTCTTAACTGGAGATCTCAACAGAAAGGTTCCTTTCAAAAAGGTTTTGCATGTCTTAGCGGACGTTAAGGGACCAAGGTTATCCCCTATGTGGAAATGGGAAATGGCTGCCATTTGGACTTTGACTGTAGAAGCACTGGCTCCTTGGTAGAAAATATGGGACAGGAATTCAAGAACCATTGGAATGGGAGCAGTAAAGGGGCCTAAATCCCTACATTTGGCCCAGATGGAAAAATGCTTCCATTTACTTCTATAGATCTTCCTGGTAGAAGGTTTATGTGCAGCCACCAGAATAGATTTTATGGGAGACGAGATACCGGGAGTCCTAGCTATTAGTGGAACTGGATCAACCAAGCCGTGAGCTTGAGGTCATCCAGGTTTGTAGGTTGTAATCCCGCAGGATGAGAGATCAGATCCGGAATGGGATCTAAGATCCAAGGAGGAGCTACGCTGTGAGACCGCAAGTAAGGGAACCAGATTAGGCGAGGCCAGAATGGGGCTATGAGGATTATCTTGCTCCCCAACCGATGAGCTTTCTGCAGAAATTTTGTCATTAGCTGAAGAGGAGGATAAGCATAAAGAAGACCGGGAGGGCAAGTATGAACCAGAGCATCTCTGGGGCTCTCCCCTGTTGGGGTAATTAGAGCGAAAAACTCACTGCATTTTGCATTTGAAGGAGAAGCAGAAAGATCATAGCAAGGTTGACCCCATCTGAGGAATATCTGATTCGCTACTGATGGGTTTAGAGACCACTCATAAGGTGTGAGAATTGAGTGACTCAGCTTGTCCACTAGAATGTTGGATCGACCCAGAATGTGCATTGCTATCAGAAAGCGGTTGGTGGAAATTGCCCATTCCCAAACTCTCATAGCCTTTCGACAAAGAGGGTAAGATCTGGTTCCTCCCTGTTTGTTGATGTACCAGACTACTGCCATGTTGTCTGTCTGAATTGCAATAGTCCCCAGAGGAAGAAGGTCTTGAAGGTCTTGCAACACTAGAAGCACCGCCCTCATCTACAGGACACTGATATGCAGAACGGTCTCTAAAGGTGTACACGTGCCTTGGACGGTTCTGCCCATGGAATGCTCCCCCCACCCAAGGCGAGAAGCATCCGTGGTCAGCATGGCTTGGAGTTGAGGCATCACAAACGGTCTCCCTTCCTGCAGCTCTCGGGAATGGAGCCACCAAAGAAGGGAGTTCCTGCAAACCCTGCTTAGGGGAATCGGAGAATCCAATGGGTGAAGGAGGAGAGACCATTGAACCTGAAGAGTCCATTGAAGGACTCTCATGTGCAATCATGCCAGAGGTGAAAGGCTGATGGCTGCTGCCATGGAACCTAGGGCTCTCAGGACCAATTCTGCAGGTGGGGCTGGGGACTGTAGAAGCGCTATTACATGGAGTGACAAGTTGCGCAACCTGTCCGCTGTTAGAAGGGCTTTGGACTGGAGCGTATTTATCCTGGCCCCTATGAAATCCAGAACTTGCACAGGATGAAGAGATGACTTCTGAAAATTTATGGTAATGCCTAGATGCCGGGCCAAGGATAAGGAATAATCCCTGGCGGAGCAGAGCAGATGCCTGGTGGAGGCGGTGAGGCGCCAGTTGTCTAGGTACAGAAAGACCTGAATTCCCTGAAGTCTCAGGTGGGCTGCTACAACTGCCATGACCTTGGTGAATACCCTGGGGGCTATGGTGAGGCCGAATGGGAGAACCCTGAACTGAAAATGACTGTCTCCTTGCCAAAAGCGGAGAAACCTCCTGGACCGTCTGTCCATGAGAATGTGGTAGTACCCATCCTTGAGGTCTATGGGGCACAACCAGTCATTCTCCTGTAGAAGAGGGAGGATAGATTGCAGAGTGACCATCCGGAATTTCTCTTTGGCAATGAACAGGTTTAGAGTTGACAGGTCAAGAATTGGCCTTAAGTCCCCCATCTTTTTTGGCACCAAAAAGAACCTGGAGTAATTGCCCAACCCAAATTGCTCTGGGGGGACGTGCTGGATGGCCCTTTTTTCTAGCAACTTCTTTATTTCTGAAGCCGCCGCCTTCCTCTGATTGGGTGGGACATCAGGAAGGAGCTTTGTTAGTGGGGGAAGACTCAGAAAGGGGATAGCGTAACCTCTGGATATTATTCGGAGCACCCAACAATCTGTAGTAATGGACTCCCAACTTTGTAGGTGCTCCAAAAACCACCCCCGACTGCCTCCAGAAAAGGACAGCCAGGCAAGCCCTCAGGGCTGCTGCACAGGTCAGTCTGAGAAAGGTTCTCTGGACCTGAAATTCTTTTGCCCCCCTTTGCCTCTGGGCCGGCGTCCACCTTGTCCTCCTCTGCCTCTGAAGGACGGAGGGTCTGGTGCAGGACGGGACTGCTGGGACTTCCGGAACCACATCTTCTTTTGTCCTCACTGGTTCCTTGAGAAGGACCTTTGAGGATTCGAGAAGTGGATCCCAACGGCAGACAGCATCTTCCCATCTTTCTCGCTCTGGAGCAGCATGTTGCGGACGGTTTTGTCAAATAGCATAGAACCGTCAAAGGGAGCATTCGCGAAGGACACCTTGAAGGGTTCCGCAAAGTCACAAAGGTGAAGTCAGGTGTGGCGCTACAAGGCTACCCCTGCCCCGCTGGCTCTAGCCGCTCCCTCCGTGGCATGGGAGAGAAGCTGCATGGAAGTATTAGAAATTGACTTTAGAGTGGCCATGCGAGCCGAGAAGGTCCGGTTGTCCTCGGCCGCCATGGACTCTGGGGGAGCTCCAGCATATTCTTTTATCAGATCCCGTTGGAGTCTAATGACATGTGCCAGATAATTCCGTGCCCTTATAGAAAAGGTGGCTGAAGCAAACATCCACTTTCCAATACGGTCCATCGTCCGAGACTCCTTATCAGGAGGATGGACCAAGGAACTTTCTTGCACTAGTTCCTTCTTGGTGGCAGCCACCACCACCATGGCATCTACTGGGGAACCTTTATTCCACACCAGTTTGTCAGGGGGAGGACTAAGTATCTTGTCCAGTCTTCTAGGGATTGGCTCCACGGTGTCCGGATCCTTACAAGCCCTGGTAGTAATCAAGTCTACCAGGGGATCAGCGGGGGGGGGACACCCAAGAGGTAGACAGGCCTGTGTCGAATGCCTCCAGAAACACAGACTCATCCGAGGAAGGTTTGTGGGCTGACCACCTCCCCTCTAATACGCAGCATTTCCATAATGTCTCCAAAGGAGACGTCTTCAGGGCATGACATTGGGGAACCTTCCCCTTCCTCTAAGTCCGTGTCCTACGTGAGGGACTCGGGGGAGTCCAATTGCCTCCTCTTGCACTTTTGTTTGTGAGGGACCTCCTCGGCAGGGCTGTCTGATGAGGGCTCACCAACAGGGTCCTTTTCCCCTATGGGAACCAACTGGAGCGCCGGCACAGGCTGTCCCTGGTGCCGGACGATGGAAGACAGGTCCAAATGCAAGGGAGTGAGGGGTGGATCCGCAGCCCAGACCGGGGACCTGGAACTCCTCGACAGCACCCTCTCCACCACGTCAAAAGCCGAGGGCGAACCACTCTCCCCTGGCTCCGAGAGTAGCTCCCTCGACTCCGACGTGAGGACCAGTGTTGGAGCCGACACGATCAGACCCGAAAGGGAAGTGTGCTCCGACCGAAATGGAGCCAAAGACACACTCATCCTTGAGGATCCAAAGATCGGCTCTCAGCCCCGAGAGGTCAGATCCGACACGCTCAAGTGTACGGTCGGCGAAGTAGCCACCACTGTCTGCGCCAACATCCCAGCTCCGAGATGGCTCGGATCCAAAGACTCCAAAACCCGATAGTGAATCAGAGAAAGAGCAATTGGGGCAAAGAAAGGGGCTGAGCCCCCCCCCAGAGGGGGGGAGGCAAGAGCACCCCCATCTGCATTTGGGCCTGCAGGAATTGACGCATCATCCGGTCCTTATCTGCGTCAGACATACTCCTAGTAGACCTTGAAGAGGTTGTGGAGGCAGGCCGGGAAGGCCACCTAGATGACCTCAAGGGAGACCGGGACTCCTCCTCCAGCTCCGGAGAAAAGCAGGGAGAACGGAGACGAGAGGGGAAGAACCGGAGACCCTCCTGGGAGAGCCAACTAATTTAGCAGGTGGAGCAGAAGGATGAAATTCTGCCCACCGCTTGTTGCTCTTATGCTGGTCCTTATCCCTATGCCTCTTCTCTTTGCTAGAAGAGTCCCCCTCTCCCTGGGACACAGAGGGAGGTTGAGTCCCTGCCAGGGGAGGGGGAGCTGAAGGCTGGACAGCCGCAGCTGCGACTGGTGCCACTGAAGGAGAGGAGGAAGAAGAATCCGTGGGCAAGAGTCCCGCTAGGATTAACTTATTCCTCCTATCCCTCACAGCCCGGGGGTTAAAGTCTGTGCACACTTGGCAGCCCAAAGACAAATGGGCCACCCCCAGGCAGAGAACGCACTGAGTGTGGCCATCCACTGGGGATAGCTTATGACCACACTCAGTGCATTTAGAAAAAATGGCCTTAGGCCCCTCAGCCATCACACGTTGAAATGCACCCACACACACAAAGAAAGGGGAGGGAAAAAACTAAAATTTACACTGAGTACCACAAAAAGACACCGAAAAATACAGAGACAGAAAACTAAGGGTCTACTACACTCACACACACAGAAAAAACACTAAAAACTTTGAAGAAAATAGTTTTAAATAGTTTTAAATACTGTCACCTACGCCAAGAGCTCATCACTTAAGCTGTCAGAAGCCATGGCAAACAAGATCTGAGGACTGGAGGAAGGTAGCAGGGTATTATGGGTAAGGGGAAGGAGCTGAGAGCTCGGATCTTTTAGCTTGGAAAGCTGCCAGCTCGGATCCGAGTCGGATCCGATACCCACAGGTTGTTGATCAAATTAGGTTAACTACTTCAGATCACCCATTATCACAGCTCTTACATAAAAATACAAACCACACACTCAACAGAAATTTACCCAAACAGCAAAGACCTCCAAGACAGAAACGCACTCGACCACCACAACACAGCACAAACCACAGGACGCATAGCTCACCTCCACAGTGGGCCCCTCAACCTGAGCTCCTAAGGCTAAACACCTTGCCCAATACACTAATCATAGGTGACTCAATAGTGAGGCACACAAATGTCCCACTCACTAATTTGAATAAGGAGAAGGTAACAGTTAGCTGTCTATCAGGTTCCAGAATCCGACACATAACACACACACTCAGGTCACTCCACAACAAGTACAAGTATGATTCTGTCATTGTCCATGTGGGGTTGAATGACCTGAGATGCACCTCCATGGATGACATGAAAAGAGACATGGTGGAGCTCTTGGATTATGTGAACCAGGCAGGTATGACACTAGCCCTGAGCAGTATCCAGAATGATACCGCAGTACAAACAAAAAATGATTGACTTCAACAACTGGCTATGTTTCTGGTGTCATTCTAAGGGGATCCAGTTATCTGTCTGCTTGGGATGACATGACTGATAGACCTCGAAGCTTCACCAGAGATGGCCTGCATCTGCAATCCCTTGGTTTATGGGTACTGGCTAAAGCTCTTGTCACCCCTGTAGTGCCATTTTTAGGTGGTGTTCCAAAGAACAAATTACCATTGTAACAGCTATAAATAAATGCAGTCTGAGGGTCATGCTGCTCAATGCTACAAGTCTAAATCTGAAGATGCACTCACTTGAAGCACTCCTCAAAATAGAGAACATTGACATCTGTGCTGTAACAGAGACCTTGTTTAAAGCAGCAGAAAGCACCCCTGCGCTACCATGCTATAACTCATTCCACACCTTTCAGCCCCGAAACATGGACCGAAGCTCCAAAGGCAGTGGTGTCTCCATATTCATAAAGGATATGCACACCTCCAGACTAGTAGCCCACCGTAATGCATCTGAGATACTTCAGGTACAACTAACATTGACTATGATACAGGTCATAGCCTGCTACAGTTCCCCAACCATGTCCCTAGACTCTCACGCCATGTTCCTAAGCACCCTGGAATTTATCAAGGTCCAACCCAACACTCGCATACTAAGAGACTTCAAATACCCCTACATCAACTGGGAAAACTATTCAAGCACCAATGCAGTGGCCCTACGCTTCCTGGAATTTATCAATTCTAATGCCCTGGAAAAGCTTATTCTAACCCCCACTAGAGGAAGCAACATCCTTGACCTGGTTATTACTAACATGGGTGACCATTGCTCTACATCAATAGTCAATCCCTCCCTAGTCAGATCTGACCATAAACTAATCACCATGGAAATCCACATCTCACCCATACCCCCCACAAAGGTAACCACCTTGAAAAACGTCTCCAAAGCTGACTTTGGAATCCTAAAAACACAGGTGGCTAACTTCCCAGCACCCATGCCAATGGAAAATAGCTGCATGACGAATCATACACCAATGAACTGTATGAACATGTACATAAATGCATGGAACTAGCCATACCCAATAGAACCAAGATGCTCTCCTCCAAAAAAAGGAAGCCAATCTGGGGGTCCCCTGCCATTAATAAACTCTTCAACAGAAGGAAGAAACTGTTGCAAAAAAAGGTGAAGTCCCAAGACTGGAAAAACTCCCTTATTAGCCTCAACAAAAAGTTGAAATCCCTCGTCAAATCCTCTAAAGCCAGCTATGAAGGCAGAATTGCGGCAGACACTAAAATCACAACACCTTTTATAGTTACATTACAAACCTCTACGGCAATACCCTGATTTGCTCTGAGTTACTGCACAATGGTACCTCCCACACTGAGCCAACAGGTATTGCCAACATACTGGCTGACAGATTCAGTGCCAACTTTACCCCCCCCCAAAGGACCAATCACAATACTGGAAGAATGCCAGGCACCCAGCATTAAGGCAACCCAGGCTAAAGCTGCATTGTCCAAGGCCAACAATACAGTTTCCTTGGGACATGATAATATTCTTGCCTGTGTTCTACACTGCTACAATCATCCCTCTCCATAAAGGGGAAGCGACTACAGACCCTGGGAATTATTGCCCCATTAGCCTGACGAGTCTGATATGTAAAGCTATGGAGCACATCATAATGGACCTCATTACCACAATCAACAGAACATGCTGGAGGGACAGTTCCTCACCCAGAGACTGCCCATGCTCTGGAATAGACTTCCCATACATGTCAAGCAGAGCACCTCGCTGTCCCTCTTCAAGAAAAATCTTGATGAGTGGATGGGTAATAGAAAGTTCACCCCGGGGATCACTCCAGTGGCTTTACTTGATAGAGGCACTGGGAACGAACATCGAGCGGCATGATACCAGGGCACTTCTAAGGGATAGGCTTGTAAAGGCTCCAGGG
Source organism: Protopterus annectens (assembly GCF_019279795.1). NCBI lineage: Eukaryota > Metazoa > Chordata > Ceratodontiformes > Protopteridae > Protopterus > Protopterus annectens. The sequence continues at coordinate 481,498,046 of NC_056747.1, read as the reverse complement.
CCATTAGCCTATTACACACCTATGAACCCATGAACCTCTGATGACAATTATATAATACACACATGCATGCACATGCTCCATATGTGTGTGTGTGTGTGTGTGTGTGTGTGTGTGTGTGTGTGTGTGTGTGTGTGTGTGTGTGTGTGTGTGTATGTGTATGTGTGTGTGTGTATCTGTATATACGTGTGTTATGTACACACAAGCACACACACTGATGCACATTAGGGTTGCCACCTTTTGCTACTACTAAAACCAGACCAAGGACACACCCCACGCACCTCCCATAAACCCACCCATTTCCTTCCTTCCTTCTCCAACCCACTTTCTGCTATCATCAGCTTAAAAAAAGCATAGTAAATCTGCCAATTTAACAAATTCTGATAGTCTGTTTCTTTTCTGAAACAGAATACTGGAGTTTCCACAGTGTTTTCTGGACTACTAGACAATTTATTTGATTTCTGGATAGTCCAGGGAAAAAAAATGGCTAGGTTGCAGCATTAATGCACATCCATATGTCAGTGCAAGTGTGACTATTTAGAAAAATATCTATTGCATAGTTTTCTTTAAATGTATTCACACAGAACTGCATCCCACATATTTAAATATATATATATATATGTTTGTGTGTGTGTGTATTATATATTATATATATATATATATATATATGTGTGTGTGTGTGTGTGTGTGTGTGTGTGTGTTACTATGTATACACACATACACAGTTACACAAAACTTCCATTTTTATCTGTTTTTATTTAAAGGACAAAGTACACACACAGGCATATAATCTATTTCTCCATTATATAAACACAGACGCACACTCATATATTCATTTATTTTAAAGCTATATATATATATATATATATATATATATATATATATATATATATATATATATATTTACACAAATACATATACACCCACACACGCATATACTATACGTCATATGTTTTTTTTATATATATATATATATATATGTATATATATATATATATATATATATATATATATATACTCACACTCAGAGACAAACACAGTCAGACACGTGCATTTAGACACAGTTAAAGTACTTCTGATTTCCATTTCTTAATGTTTATGCAAAGGCACATAGCTAACATGGTAAAGTAAATTCAGCTGTATATCATGCTTGCCATCAATGGTCACATTTCCGATGTGGACTGGAAATGCTCATGCACTATACCAATGTAAGGACTGACTCAAAGTCAGTGGGAGTTTCTTACCATGGATCTGTGTGGATCACATATGCATCCCCCTCTGGAAGAATGTCACAAAAAGAATAAAAGAGCTTTTTATAAACAGTATCAGTGCATCTAGTTGATAAGGTTGCCACCTGTTTCTCTTTTTGCAATTCTGTTCTGTGTGTGGGAGGGTTGAACATGGTAAATGTGTTATACTTTACAAGAAAAAATATTTTCTGACTTTTCTGTAAATGTCACAAAATCTCTGATGCTACAGTTAAGTTATCTTAACATATAATCTATTATAAATAACCAACATTTAAAGTTTAGGATTTTAGTACTGTAATACTGCTTATGTACATTTCTCGGAAGAGGTGACATCTGCCTTTAAACCCCGGACTGATCTAATTGCTTTGTTTTGCTATTTTGTTATGAAAGGAGGGTGTTAAGTTCTCCTCCTTTCTGCAATTAAAAAACAGTGGAAAACAGTTTCACTGTCTTTTTTTATTAGCAGCTGCTGTGCTCTTGACATTAGCAGGATTAATTACTCATCTAAGCCTGGCAGCACTACCTGACAGGGTAAACTACACCTTTATCTGTGTCTAATGTATGTCATGTAGGCAGACAAATTCTGCAAAATATGTGAGAAGTTAAGCTTTAAAAAAAACTAGGTGGGCTTACCCCTTCCTTTGATTTCAAGGTAAGGAAATCAAAGTTTTAAAAAGTACAAGCAGGTTCATGGTACCTACACAATACCAGGTCCATACTTTAGGGAGAAAAGCATCCCAAGGATTGAGTTAGACTGTAGGAGAGGGCAGAGTTTTCCTTTAAGTGTCAGTTAATGTATTAAAAAAGCATCAAAATACTGACCAGCTACATGGCTTGAAGCTGTAATCTGTTAATGCATGTTATGGGTACTTAAATTACTGGTATCTCTCTGTTAGAAGGTCATCTTCATAACTTGTAGGCTATATGATACAGGTAATAGGATTTTCTCCAGAAGCCAGACATACTTCTCAACTGTTCAGATTTTCACAGGATGTCCAGATTTCTGTCTCATATTTTGGCCTGTTCCTCTTAAAATGTGCAGCTTTATAGCAAATCACTGGATGATCTGAGGATTCACTAAATAATGACATACATTTGAGTTTCAGGCTTCAAATTCTTCAAAAATGCATGTTAAAATAAACCCTGTTACTCTAGCAACTTTCTAAGTTTATAATATTTAAAATATGTCCCTATTTTTTGGGTCCACCCCATCCCATTTTGTTGGACTTTGTCCAGATTTCTTGCACTAAGAGGTTGAGAAGTATGATGCCAGCCCGTCTTCCTGTGCACGATAATGCAGCCATATAGTACATGTCTCCAGTTCTTAATCCCATGAAAAGTTAAAAGCAGCTACCCACAAAGATAATGCAGAAGAAACACTGAGCAGACAGGTAAGAATAGTTGTTAATGGATTTAACATTATGATAAGTGCCATCTACATTTGATTCTTGTAAAAACAGGCATATTTTCCTAACCTATATAAGAGAAAGCACAGATAATCTTCCTGGGTATCAGTCAATGGAGATATCCTCATGATAACTATGGCGGTAAAGCAAGACCTGGATCTGGTAATTATGCCCAGCTTGTACTGCCTTGCAGTGGCATTAAAGAATTTTACTGGATTTTCTATTTGAAAGAATGGCCTTGACTATTATGATTTATTTATTAGTGACAGAACTCAATTGCTGGTATCAATAAAGCAAGTACACTACGACAAATAATTTCTAAAGCAATCCTTTCAAATCCTGATTTCATAATTAATTAATAAATCTGTCCCTGATGCTTTATCTTACCTTACATTATTCAACATTCCCTTAATTCTTCTTTAGACTTGGCTGATGTTTCAAGCCTTTTAATTTTTCTTATTTTACACATTTTGAAGTTCAAACCATATGTTCTGAATGCCTTTTTGCATTGCTTAATATTTACTGTTACTATAACAAAAATTGAGACAAAATTAATAAGCAACTTCATCAAATTGAAATGCAGGTGAAACAACTGCAACATAAAGATTACAGATAATTGCAAATTTGGCTGACATGATATGGTTCTTAGAATTTTGTTTAATGCTTAAAAACAGAAACTATAAAAGAGCTGCCTAGCCATTGCATGTGAATCAACATTTTTCCCAAACTTTCCAGACCCTATATGCAGCAACTTAATTATTTTCAAAAATAATCATTAGAAAAAAAAATTACAAGTTTTTAAAAACAAAACAATAATCCACAGTTATCTTCTGACTATTTATCTACTTCCATTAATTTTGTATAAATACTTTGTCATGATTACGTTTTGTTTCCACATGGTCATTTTCCATTATTGGCACTGAAGTGGAGTGTTACAGGATTCTGCATGCATAAGTGTGCCATCCCTTAGATAAGATGTTAAACCAAGGTCCCATCTATATGTCTTGGTAGTAGCTCAGGCAGATATAAAATACGGCTCGCACTTATTGAAAAGAGAAGTGGAATTCCTGGATGCTTTCCCCTAGATAGTGCGACTATCACCTCAGGTCTCCCCTATATACAAATGTGTGTATATATATATATATATATATATATATATATATATATATATATATATATATATATACATACATATAGGGTTTATATTATGTGCTTGAAGAATCTTCTTCGAACACATAATAATCAACAAATATTCAGTGAGTGCTGTAAACCACGAATGGCCACGTCCTCAAATATTCTCCTCAGGAAAAAAAAGTCACGTGGCTGTAAAATAAAAAAAAAAAAAAAACTTTAAAACACTAATCAAGTGGGGGGCTTTGCCACCCAAACCCCACAATGTGGAGGTTCTGTGCCACCCACACCACCCTAACTAAATATACCAACTCAGAGATCACTCTACATTAAAGAAAAGGGTGATTCCCAATAACGACCAACTGAATCTTTTCCCTGAGGAAAAAATTTGAGGACGTGGCCATTTGCGGTTTACAGCGTTCGCTGTATATGTTTCGATTATTATGTGTTCAAAGAAGAGATTCTTCGATCACATAATATAGATCCATAGATATATATATATATAATATATATATACACGCACATACATGTATGCATATAATATATATGAGAATCGAACTGGACAGCGTCTTACTGTGAGGTGACAACACTACCGCAGCACCACCAGTGCGGTAGTATCTCTGTGCAAGTGTTGTCTATGTATTTATTTCCAAGAGGTTCCATATTTTTCCAGTGCCTGATGATACTTTCCAGATAAAATCAGCTCTAACCAAAACAAAGGTATCAGAGAAGAATGAATCTTCTCTCACACCAGCACACCCAGGGTCTTAAATGAGGCTATTAGGAAAATAATTGGCCCCTGCAAAGGTAATAAATACACAGTCACAAACTCCCACATAATATGTAGCCACATCTAAAAGGGTAACTTGATAAAACCAAAGGAGAAAAGAACTAAATGTTTAACAAGCCATAATTAAAAATGTGAAACTATGATGGTCATCCAGTAAAAGGAGAATAGGAACTAGCAGATCATACAAAACTGGAACCATCAGCATGTATTACCTTTTAAAGCAACACTTGAATTGGTCGTGGAATAAATCAAGAGTCAACAGCCTATTCTGCATGACATACCTCCAAGTTAAAGCAATTCTCCCTTATCTCATATTAATACAGATGTAAAAAAATTAATAATTCATTATTATGCTAACTGTAAAAACAAACTGAAAAATCAGAATATGGACAGCATTATTCAAATAATCTTGAACCAGTGACATTTGAACCCTTGTAATCAATCCTTCATCCTGGTTAGAAAAAAGTAACCTCCCAGTTTCTAAATTGTTTCTGTATTAGAAAAAAAATGTACTTTATTTGGCATCCGACTCATTTTCAGTAAAGTAACAGTGAGAACAGTATCAAAGTTTATAGTACAGCCAAAACACACACACACACACACACACACACACACACACACACACACACACACACACAAGAAATGCAGTAATGGAGCACAACCTTAGGAAATACAGTAAGGGAGCACTTGGAGGCAAACGGAAAACTAAAAGCCTTTCCCTTACCATGGGTGTTGACTCTGGCAGCAAACTAAAAGCCTGTCTGCGGGGTTGACTCTGGCAGCAGGCTTCACTAGTGTGCACTATCAGCACAAGCTTTCTGTGCACTTTTGTGTTTAAATTCACGTTGCTAACATGCAACGCAAGTATGAGTCTTCTGATAGGTCCTTAAATTCCATGTCATTACAGGAAAAGTGGGGGGTGCCCCCTCCCCCTCACTCTATGGTTCTGGTGGCTATGCCTACAGACTGCTAAGAGGTGACATTTGTCTGGCATACAAGGTATCCTCTGACCCATTACTGATGGATTTACTGCACATTAAGTAAAATGGCATCAGAAATACTCT